>NW_009632609.1:10347-31605 GCF_000690535.1 Cariama cristata
GTAAGGGGACACCATTGTTAATGTGCACTCCTGCAGTTTTTATTATACTTGGACCCACTATAGTTAGAGTTGAGCAGCTGTTTCCGTTATGAACTCCTATTTCAGGGGTTTATAACTTGGTTGTAAAAATTTGCTCCAGGCTGAACTGTAACTTACTGGGTCTTAGCCTGGGAGAATTTTCTTAAACAAAACTTCAAAAGAAGAACTTCATCTAGTCATTGTTCTGCAAGCTTGCACAGAAGCCAAATTTTACTGAAAAGCCTTGAGATCTGTTTGTAAATCTATGAGTTGATTACATTTCCCTCTGTCATAGCTTTTTAAAAAAAGCAGTTTGAACTACTTTGCAAAATATGGTTAAATAATGTAAGCGACCAAGAGAGGAATGCCACAGTGACTCAGCTGATGTCCATTCAGTTTGGTAGATGTTGAGTTATGAAAGTTTTCCTTTGAAAAGACAGCAACGTGTTATTGCCACAGGACGAAAGAATGCTGAATTTGCTTTTACTCATAGGATCTGTGAAGGTTTAGTGCCTGTGTATATTGAACTGTACCTACATAATGCTAGCACTGAATTCACACTTTGTAACATACCATTTCTGCAAAGGTGTCTTATAATATGTGCTTGGCCATACATATGTTTATGTCCCCTGGGCATATAGTTTCTTTCAGAAAGATCTTAGAATGCCATCACTAGTCTGCCTAAATTGTGTTCCATGGCCTTTAACTGCCTTTGAATAACATGTTGCTGAGCTTTTTTTCATAAGGTACACTTTATAAGGACACATTTTATCTATAAAAAGGATTGTCTCTTGGCCCTTCCAGTTTGTTTCCGTGGCAGTAGATATGCATTGGAAACTGGCAAATTTTACCAAAAAACTCAGCAAAATTTGCAGTAAGGTTGTGAAAAACTAATTCTTAATACATTCAGTCTTTTGTTTGGCTTGCTAAAATACAGTTGTAAGACATCAAGAAAATGTGAAATTCCTGCTCACAGGTTTGTGCGTGCCATCATCATCTATTGTCAGATTTGCAGAGCTATTTAGGTACAAGAAACTGTGAAACAACTTCCCTCAGTTTCTAGGGGCAGGAACAAATTGGTTAGGCAGATTGTCCAATGTATCTGAAGACATATTTGAATGTTTCCTTCATTGGCATCATCCTTAGGTGACCTGAGGAAACCTTTTGGTGACCTCTGGGGCTCAGCATAGGAGTGTGGGCAATGTTGTACGGGAGTATAGGACTGGACCAGAGTCAGGTTTGGTACTTGATATCAGCAGCATACTAGGGTTTGCTTGTATACACTTTTGGATCTAAAAAACTGAATTTTAAGTACAATTGATTGCTCTTCAGGTTTTAGATGTTATTCTGAATCAAAACCTCCAAAGTAGGTAGAGATGCTTACATTTGTCCTAATCTTATGAAAATAGGCAGGGAAGAATGTAAGAATCCAGGTTGAAATTTGAGCATCTTTCACAAGAATATCTCTGCACTACTCAGAGCCACCTAGTCTATTCTTGTCAGGTGCTTTTGCCACAAAGAATGAAATTGCCCCATCCTTTGTGAAGTGTGGTGCCCCACAGCTGTGTTGTCATCTTAGCTATTCAGTGAGGAGGCAGTCTGTGAGAATGAGTATTTGTAGATATTGGTATTTTACAGTGTCTTGATGTCTCCCTGTGCTGCTCCTGGTGTGGTGATGAATGCCACCACTGAGCCTTCTCTGTCACTGGTTAAGCTTCTGTAACTGCATAACATTTCAGACTGTAGTATGAGGGATGTTAATTCATGGTGTCATTGTTATTTAGAAGTATGCAGAAAGAAAATAGCTAAGAATGTAAAATATGTTATGATTATAACCTGCTTAGACACCAGCACAGATATATCATCCAAACTAAATCTGCCAAAGCAAATAATTTCTTTATCCCAAAGGCCAAGGGTATAAGAAAAGTGTGGTGGATAAGTCTGCTTACATGAAAAATGAAGTTATCTCTTCAGTCTTCTACTCAGAATCCACTTAGGATGCAATCGCAAAGTCTAGAGCCTGTTGCTGAAGATAAGATGGTGTTTTCCTCTCTGCCACCAAGGAGAGCATAGTGTGAATGTGCTGCTCTCCCACAGCAGTTTCACACAGGCAGAGCCATGTGGTCTTTCTAGATCTAAACCAACAGTTCATTCTGTTGGAAATGAATAAATGAGCAGACCAACACAAGTGTCTGGCATTGAGAATTCCTGTTGAAGTGCTACTGCCTTTATCAGCAACTTCAGTTTCTCTGTTTAAATCTGTAGTTCAAGTATAACAAATTGCAACATTGCAATGAGTGTCAAACCCCACATTTTCTCTATTTAAAAAAGAGACAAAAATAATTTTCTTCAGGGATAACAGAAAGTAGGTAGTTTCTGAACTGGGATGTAGTGGTATGTATAATAAGGATAGACTGCACATCAGGACTCCTTAAAGAACTTTTCTCGCTACGAACCATTGTTCTGGGCTTTTAAAAATAACTATACTTAAATGTAGACTAAAAATTAGGGATCACCAATAGATGAGTTGTACCCTGACCCATTCCTGTTCCCATTAAGCATGTTTCACATGACTAAAATCAGGTAACAGTGACTGCAGTTACATGGTGAGCACCAGTCTGCCCTGTGATGAGAGGTGGTTTCAAGGTGTGCACAAGAGGATGTCCTATCCCATGGCCCATAGTCTATATATGTCTCATGGACATTCTTGCTGACAGTAAGCCACAGCCAAATGAATCATCTTCCAGACAAGGACAAAAAAGAGTTTGTTGGTGTTTTCAGCTTAGGTCTTGTCAAAGAAAAGCCCTGGGACATTATTTGAAAGAAACAGAAAGGAACAAATGAGATAAGGAAAGGTGGCAGGACAGACAGCAAGGGCTGATGCAGCTTTCAGCCCTCTCAGGGATTTTGAGTGCTCCTGGAGTGCCAGGTCAGAAAAACTGTGCTTTCTTACCTGCAGTTAGGACTTCCCACAGTTACTCTGACCATATATACGCAGAACAGCTGCTAAGCTAGTAGCATTTGGCACTATCTCTCTTTCCTCTAGACACAGTCTCCAAGAAGTGTATGTTCTTATGACGCCTCTCAACGGTGCTTTCTGTGAGATGTGCCACTGTGATCTCCTCCAGGCTTTACGTTTCTGATCTTCCTTCTGTTCCCCAGTCTCCTTCGTCACCTATTCCAGTCAGATTGCCACCTCCACCATCTCTGTTCTGCACTTGGAGTTCATCTGTTGCTTAGAGAAGTCACTTGAGTTATTTGCATCATCTCACGCTTTCTCAGGTCCCTGCCACTGGATTCTCCCACCAAGAATCCTGATCCTCGCATGCTCCCATTTTTACTGCCCCTTGGATGATGCCTTTTCCTCTCTTGTGTTAGATTCTTCTACTTCCATTGCACTCCATCACAGCTTCCCCTGTCCCTCCCACAGTGCCTCTTTCAATAGCTCTCAACAAGGAGGCAGTGAGCTTTTACCTGCTCCCTCATTAGAAAAGCACTGTTCTTTGTAGGGTCAAAAAATCTGGTGGGTTTCTTACTTGTATAAGCTAAATCTCTGTTACCCACTCTGGCTAATTCCAGGATCATATACCTCTTATAAAAGAGATCAAGCTAACACTCAGACAAAATTATAGTGTTTTAACTCTAAATGTAGTGTTTCATGTTTAGATGATCATTTTTACTGCTCCGGTAGGGTACTGTAGAAGTGAACTCAACCCAGTTAATGACCATAAATAATAATGATGGCATTATTCTTTTGTCTCGTCCTTTGCACACACTAATCTGCTCTGACAGCCAGCTTTGCTCTTTTATTAACTCTGTCAGCTGTAATCAGTGATGGTGAAATCAGGCAGCAAAATTTACATGTGCCAAGTCTCACAATTTTTTTTCTGAACGATTTCAGTCTTCAGTTTTGTGCATCTTTGGGATGGCATTCAGGAGAAAGCATGAGGGGAAGAGGGTGCAAATGTGCTTTTTGACATGTTGACTTGTCACACTGGGCAGCATTCATAACATTCCAGGACAGTGCTGTCTTTGGTTACTCTTCCCCTCCTTCCTGTATCCTGCCTATTTTCAAGAGGAACAAATACGTAACAGGAACTGAAAGTGTAAGACACATCCTTGTTTAAATATTTTGATTATTTTTATTTTTTAAAAATTAGAATCCAGTGTTTGTTTGGTGAAGGGAGGAAGAGCTTAATGGGACATTTTCTAGCTCTTGTGGTCATGCTTCAGCCCATTTTAATGTACGATTTATGCCAGTTACTGATAGATTACCAAGAAGTTGATGATTAAAGTGGAAGTGTCTTTGGAGAAAGGTGATATAACTGAGGTCAAGACCTCCTAGTGACCTCGAATGTAACTATTACCCTTCTAGGTTAGTTGCAATTGGAGATCAAAGTGTTGGTACAGGAAACATATTTGGTTCTGAGGTTGTCAGTTGGGGGCTGTTTGACAGCAAGGTAGATGTGGTTGTTGGAAGGGAAATAAGTGTTTCCTTGCAGTTTCTCCTTTGCTCACAGATAAAGAAAGGATAAAACACTCAAACTGCCTGGTGTGGTATTTAAATTATTTTTCGTAAGGAATTCTGCATCTCACCTGGGCAAAACATCACTTCATAAACAAGTGGGGAAATGATTCAGGCTGCTGGTTGCAACTGGCTCTTTGAATGTGGCAGTAAACTTCTTTCTGTCACTCATTTACAAAGCTGAGAAACTGCTTTACGTCCGTGGGTCCTATTGTTTTAGTTTGTGTGGGTATATGTTGCAGAGAGGGAGAAGGGGCAAAAGCCTCAGTACTTGTTCTGGATCACAGAGCATTTTATAGTTTGTCTTAAAGGGGTATGCATGGTGGTCATGTGTCAGTTACACCAACGCTTTGCTCAGCTGCAAAGGAGAAGCAAAAACCAGAAAACCTTATTTCTGACTGGCCATTCATGCTGAGTGACTGATATCTTCTAGGCATTTTTCACCTAGACTTTCGTAAGCCTTAAAGTAAGGATGATAAACACTCTTGGTTACCAAGTGTGCCTTGTTTGCAGCTCGTGCTCATGTTTTTTAATGAAGAGACCTTCGATCTGAGTGCCTCTCACCTAAGCCAGTGAAAATCATGAGGAACATCACTGACATTAATAAAATAACTGCTTTGCACTGCTTGTGAGTGGTCAGAGAAGCCAAACTACTGTTTCCTAGTATGGAAACGGAGCTGTACTTCTGAGCGTCGGTCAAGTTTCACACCATCTTTCTTCATAAGGCCTCCCTTTTTCCTGGTGGTGTTGCTGTTGGCCTGTCTTTAAGTGTGCTTGCACGGGGGCAAGGGCTGTGAGTCAGGAAGAGCTTGTGTTGGCAGTGCACAACTGTGTTGCCCTCCAGCTTGTCCCCTCTTATTTGTGCTGGCTCTGCTGAGCTGAAGGAAAAGCTGTAATGCCTGAGACACAAAGCAGACCTATGTAGTAGTCTTTTTTTTTTTTTTTTTTTTTAAATGGATTTACTTCCTGGAGAAAAAACTACACTGTTAATCTCAGTGCAAATGTGCTACTTGGGTTTTACTGAGATGCTGCTGAACTGTGTTGCTGTGTGGTTGAGTAATGCAGAAGTGGACTCTCTGTATCACTCTTGATAGGTGCAGGTCTCTGACTCGGAGACTGCTGCGTGTGGACACAGGCTTTTCTGCATCTGTGGATGTGGACTCCCAAGTTCTTCTGTCTCCAAGCAGAGCCTAAGTTTGTTGGACCCATTTGTTAGGTCAGGGTTTGAGCTGAAGACTATGCTGTAAAAATCCCATCCTAAAAGTGAGAACATGGGTGGTGTTTCAGGAACATGTCAAAAAGTCTGCTTTACAATTACTTTTTCTCTTGGTGTGTTTTACTGAACTGATCAAGCTGTAAGACAACTTTAAATACACAAGGGCTAAAGCTTGAATCTACAGGAATGGGTGTGTGCAGTAACGCTAAGAGTTTTCAGTGGGGGTCTGTTGTCCTGGAAGGGCCTTTGATGAGCTCTACTGCAAATACGCTATGACAGCAGGTACTACAAAAATAGAAATGAAAACACATGATAATGGCTCAGGCAGCTCTGCCAGGGTGTCCTGAATATGTATTGTTTGTCTTGGTTTTGATTGAAGTTACCGTAAGGGAGACACTGATGACTGAAAAGTGACTTTTTGAACAGCAAATACCTCTAGCAGAGGTCCTCAAAAAGGGTTTTAAAAAAGTCTGTGTCCTGGTTTGGCTAAAAACAGGACAGTCTGCAAGATTAAAAAAGTCTTTCTATTTTTTTGCGTGTCACTTAGAAGATTTTTTCCCCATTTTTCAGTCACCTGAGTAACCTGAGTTTTTACTGAATGTTTCTGGAAAACTTTCCTCTCTTTTGCTGTGAGTTGATGAAATGCCTTATCAAGAACTAAGGCAAGGTTTTCTCAATTCCCTTTTGTTTAACAAGTTAATGATAAATACAATAAAATACACAAATGACTGACCACCCAGTTAAAGGAAAAATGTGTTCAGCTTCATTTCAAGTGAATATGACAATATGTGTTCAGATGTGCTGATGGAAGCAGTTTCTGCCTCCTCCCTTATGGCCAATAGTAGGCAAACTCTGCATTTTTTTTTTTTTAATGTTGATAAAAGCTAGGGTTGACATCTTTAGGTCTGGTGCAACCTGTCTATGCTCTGGATCCTTCTTCAAGAGAATTTCCAAATTGCTGCTGATGCTTACCTTCAAACTGCTTTCAAAACTTACTTTCAAAACTGCCCTTCACCGCCCCACAGAGACCTAACAGAAAATGAGACTTGTGGCCCTGTATAAAATGGCAAACAAACAAAAAAAAGCATTATTTCTAACAATAAACCTATACGTCTTAACACAGCTTGCTCTTGTGTAACATAACACTAACTACACCAACCTCGTGTCTGACTTATTTATTCCCAACTAGAAAGGCTGACCAATTTCCTTTACAATCTAGTATTTCCTTTAAGAGTTTGCATGGCTAAAATAGTCAAACTGTGCTGTCCACTGTGGGAACAGCTATATATTTCAGTACTGCTGCAGCAGAGGTTAACAGCAATTAGTTGCCATTTTTTGTATTTGTGGTTCCCATTTACAAAATGTTCTTCAAAAGTAGTTGAATTCAAAGCTTATTTCCATTCGAGGAAAGCTAGGAATCTGACCTAGCTTCAGGAGTCAAGACACAAAATAAAATGAAATATCTGATGTGCAATAAAATCATACACCCTGCAGAGCTATATTTGTAGTCCTGTGTGGTGACTTTATTTCAGTCCAGATAGTTACTGCATGATAATTTTGCAGAGGGAGGAAGAAAAGCTTTAGACAATGAAACAGATATAGATATGTTTGGTAGTTTGAGGCTACCATAGCTCACCGCCCCTGTTTTGTATGCACACTCATATTTGGAGAACCCTATGGACCACTTCCTACTCAGCGTTTCTTAGTTGCAAAATGTAACCCGAATTTAGGGTAAGAGGCTTTCTCCCAGTCCCTTTGCCTGTATCCAAGAGGATTTCAAAGAAGCCCAGGGGTTAGCAGACCTCCTCCCTTTATGTGTTATGGTTGGGCATGATGGGGCTAGTACTTGGGGAGGAGGATGTAATTCCATTGTGTCCTATTCCAGCAGGCAAGTTTGTGGAGGAAAAGTCACTGTCTTGCTTATCTTCTCTCTCAGCACTAAGGATTTGCAGTTACACCTGATGGTATCTGAGGAAAGGCAGAGGAATTTGTTCCTTTGCCAGAGCATGTTTTGCACTTCATTGCACTATTATAAATCACTCCACTCAGCTGTAACTCATGAATGAGTACTGGGGGTAGGGGGGAGTAGAAAGAGAAGGGTGTGGACGTTGAGTAGGGTTAACAAAATTTGAAACAGATTTATTGAAAGCCCTTCAAGACTAAATAAAAAAAAAAGACAGCCCAGCTGTTGCTGTTCTGCAACACAGAAAACTGTGAGCTAGGAATCCTAGTAATTAGTTTCATTTGTAGGTGAAAAAAGGTCTTTGAGAATGTCTGGTATTAATTATCATTAAGGGTTAGTCATAATTTCCATTTGAAAAACCTACATTTTTTATTTTTAGCTTTACATGCTGTTGGCTTACATGCAATTAAGAACCCTCAAAGCAACTGAATTGCGTGTGTCATTGGTACAACTTTACTGGCTCTAAGACAGCAGCCTCCCATTATCCCAGATCCCCAGTGTCCGTGGCTCTATGGGACTTAACTTCAGTGACAGTCTATTGGTTTTCACTAATAAAAGAGATCATCTCTCCTTCCAAGCTGTGCACCTCGCTCACACCCTACAGATGGTCTGGCTGCAGTGACAGGACTACTTCAGATGGCTCAGAAAGAGCCTGTAAATCTTAGGTGAGGTATGTGGGTGGGGACTTTCAAAAGCAGAGAGAAATGCTAGGTATCTGCATAGTTTCAGTGGTAAAATTCATACACCTTTGTGCTCTTTCATACCTCCTTTAAAATGACTAAAATCAGTGTTCTCTCAAAAATGGGCTCACTCCATTTTAACTTAAAATCAAACTCCAGGTTTGCTCTTCAGCTTTGCTTGTTGTAGGGTGGATTTCTGTTTGTTTTTACTTTAAATACTCTTACATTCTGAATTACAGCTGCTGCATGTCACAGCACTGTATATCTGCTACAAATGGTCTTTATCTTGCATGTGAATTTTAAAGTTCTATTAATTTATACTGCCTTTGTAGCTGGTTTTATGCCTAGTACTTGCTTTACAGTGAGCAATAAGGACTGGAAGAGGAAAGATTTGAGCTGGTTTAGTAAATATGTGGGTAGAATCCTGCTTCTGTTGAAGATATGCCACCAACTGAAACATAGCCAGGCTCTCGCTCCTTTTGAGCAAATCACTGTAAGATTTCAGTAATTTGATCACCTTATGTTTAAATGGGGCAACTATTAATACTCTGCTGGTAGATCTTCCTAACCCAGTGTAGTACAAGAGGCAGTGTTATCTGCTGTATGTGATGCAATACTTGCTTGGGTCCTGTGCTGTTCAGTGGAGCTTGTCAACAGAAAATATTTTGGTTGGCTGTTTCTAAGACCTGAAGTAATACTGTATCACTTTGGCTCATTATGGCATTACGGTTTTCTTGTGTTTCTTTATAGATTCAGGAGGAAATAAATAGGACAGCTTTGTCAGTAACATGAAGAAGCAATGTTTCCAAAGGAACTCTACCCTGTCAGGTTTCCCTAACTGTGGTGCATTTATACACTCCTGCTTTGCAAATTACAGCAGCTAGGAAGATGGATGGGCATAAAAGGAAGAATTGTTTTGAAATATTTGCCCTCTAGTATCAATTAATAATGGCAAAACTAAAAATAGTTCCATCATTGTGCTCTTTTCTGTTATCTAGGTATAGTAAATATTCTTTCATGAGTTTGTTTTTTTTAAAAAAAGTAGGTAATTTTTGGGTTTTGATTTGTGTGTGTCTCCCACTGACATCAGCAAGTTATCCTGCAGACAGAAACATTCCATACAGTATATGATTTTGTCCTGAGGAAAAGCAACAACAAAAGGAAATGAAGAATAAAGCAACAGTTATTGGTCTTGAATAGTTTTTAAATTACAATTTTAATTTACTAGAATAGACTATTTTGGGTTATTTCTCTATTAGTTGTTCAAAAATCTCCACTTGTACATTACTTTTCTCCTTCTCTGTAATTGTGTGATGTAGCTGTTTATGTACTCAAATGTGGGTCAGCTGAATACTCTAAAGTGGAATCAACACAATACTGTTCTGTGACATCTACACTTTTATCAAGATAAAAATGCTAATGTAAAAAAACTGTTGGCTGGTATTACTATTAAATCACCCCCTGGGAAAACCCCTCAGTGCTAGTTAATGAATCATGAAACTCACAGTTTTAAAGATAAACTTTGACACCTATATCTATTCATAAGAAGAATATTTTCATCAGCAGATTCCATCAGAAATTACTAATTAAAGCTTTCTATTCCTCTATGTTTAGAGACAACATAGGGAGAAAAATGGCTGCTAAAGCTAGGATTTTATTCAGATTTTCAGTGCAATCTAATTTGCATAAATTCTAATAAAGCATTATTAAAATCTATTAACACTTGTCTATGGCAATTAAGTTTAGTTTGCTATTTTGAATGATTGCATTTCATGCAAACTGAGATAAGGAAGCATGGAGGGCTAGCAAAGAATGCAGTATAATCTTGGTGTCACCGTTTAAGGCTGGGCCTTAAAGGCCTAAAAGGAGAAATTGTCCTGTTTTAGCCAAACCAGGACACTTGGGAAGAAATGTTTTTCAGAAGGCACAAACTTTAGGAAGGAATACATATCGTTTGCTTTCTAAAAGAGTGGAAAATTCTTGGCTATACGGAGTTGAGATTCAATCATGACTGTCCTCAGATGTTTATTTTACAATATATATATGATATACAAACTGGTTGAACATCATGATATTTTATTATAAAACCTGGAGGGCACTGTCCTCTAGAGAGAATTGAAGATTTTAACTGATTTTTTTTTTGAAGATTTTAATTGATTATTTAGTACAGACTGTAAAGATCATAACTTAAAATGGGCTTTTTGAAAGCCAAGGGAAGATTTAAATTTTTTTTGGTAGATTCTTGAAGGTTTCAGGGGAATGGGTGAAGATTCAAATAACATTAATTCACAGAACTCCTTTAAATGCTAAGGTGTATGTTGGTTTTGTTTGTTTACCCAAATTATAACAGAAACACTCTTGATACAAACCCATGGAAAAAAGCATTGGTACCTGGTTTGCCATTCTGGCTTGAAAACCCCACTTCATCTGTATTTCTACAGTGCAGCTCGTCATGCTCAACTTTGGATGAGTCAGGGCATCTCAAAGCACTCAGACTACTGCCCTTGCAGGGTGGCTTCCCATCCCCCTCTTTTTTGACTGCTGCTCCACGCAGGGAAGTGGGATGAGAGCAAATGTGGCTGCTGGTGCAAAGCATGCAAAGCCTAGCCCCAAGGGCTACTTCTGGCTGCATTTGCACTGAATACCAGGGTGGGCTCTTTGCCCATCCAACCTGCTCAGGGAAACGAGGATGGCCACTGGCAGCCTGAGCCGAGACCCTTCTCATCCTTTTTCTGCTACACTTGCCACCAGCATCACAAACTCAAAACTGCAGCTGCTTGGCAAACTGACCCTGCGTTTTTGCAGGTTGCTCTTTCTAGGTAAAGGACCCTTCAGTCAGGTTAAAGAGAGTGAGTGTAACTACCAGGCATGCCTCTCGTGTTTAAATTTAATGGGAGCTCTGCTTCTTTGAGAGTTTGCTGAGAAGCATTGACCTTTTAGCTCCCAACGTGCTATTTGCTCAAAGTTGTGGACAAATTGAAAATATTGTCATCCCAAGGGATAGACATGCATATGATGTACTTAGTAATAATCTGCATTTGTAAATGACATTGGACCAACTCACTTGAATTCTGCTTATCAATCAGTTTCTAGGGCTCTTAAAAGAGAACTTAAAAAACCAAAGTGCAACCAAGAGCTGGCAAGTCCTTTCTTCCATATCTGGAATTCCCTTGTACAAATTACATTGTCTTTAGGGCGATGAATCAGGACTGTGATAGCAGGAGTCATCCCTGTGTCAGTAATGAACGAGAGCTGGAAATGTCATGTTATTTGGAAGGGAAGATTCTTAGCTCTCCCCTGTTGTTTGTTTTGGGTATCAGTACACCTTGAAGTATCGAGCTTCGCTTTGGTCTCTGTGTGCTCGAAGGCTTGCACTCCTATTTCCTGTGTTCTAGAGGAAGGGGAAAAAAACCCTGCAACAATAAAGACTGTGGCAGTTACGCATTTACTTTGCAATGACCTTTCAGGATTACATCACCCTGGAAGTCAGCTATTTGGCTCTACCTTGAAGAAATTGTCTGTCTCCATCTCAAATTGCCTGTTAAAACCATGTAAAGGCTGGATTTAGTTGCCAGAGGTAACCTTGGCAACAACTTCCTACTAGCTTTACTGGAATCAGAAACTGTGAAGCACTAAAGGGAGACTCCCAGGGCAGGTGCTGGGCATCTTTCTCAAAGGACAGGATATCCCTATTCCTTATCTAGAACCAAATGCCAAGGTCTTGGCTTTGAATTTGGCTTTCTTTCTTGCCAGCATCTCATACACTAATTCACGTGCACGATGTAAAATAGAATAAATAAGTTAGTTCCAAGCAAGCCATAGTATTTTTCTTAAAGGCTAGAAAGACACCTTGCTTTTGTGGATTTATTTTTTTAAATGGGAAGGTTTTTCCATAGTGTGACCTAGGTGGCCATACAACTATCTGGGTGGATGGGCTGACATGGTTTATAAAATTTTCAGAAAAAGTACTTGTAGGGCATTTTCATTAGAAGTTTCTCTAGTTTATTCATTAACATTTTCTTCTCTAGCCTGCTAAGTTGGAATTATGAAAACAATACCAGCAACATTTTGGAGTGTGCTTCAAAGCATTTTAAAAATAGTTTTCCAATACTATGTGGCAAGAAATGAAATACACAATATTTGTTCTATTGTACAATAGAATGCACACAAGTATAAAAGAATTTCAGTGTTTTCTAGGCCTTTTTTTTTTTTAAAATACTCTCCTAATGCATTGGGGTTGCACCTCTTGCAAGTGATGCTATGGCTCCCAATTCTTGCTAGGGGACTCTTTATCTCCCACTATCCAGCATGGGGAACACGACCACTTTCTTTTTCTATTTCTGTGTTCTTTGCATGACCCAAACTTCCACTGGAGTTGGCAGTAACTGAGGACATGCAAAGAAAGCAGGCATGGGTCTTCTGCTGCTACTGCCCCAAAGGGAGACAGAACATGACGTTGTTCTCTGTTTCTCAAGCTTTGCTGTAGTTTGAAGAATTTTTACTAGGGGGGATTTAATTTGGCAAAGTGAGTTCTCCTCCTCTTTGTCTGTAAAACAGTTACCATGAGAAATATGTGGACTATTCTGAGATCTGGAGTGATCTGACTAGACGTACAGCATTAACAGCCCTCTTGTACTCTCTGAATGGCTTTCCTCTGTGCTCTTGGAAAGGAGTGTGCCCTTTACTGTTTCGAATCAAGGCAGTTGGTGGCACCAAAAACAATCTGATAAAACTTGGTACGAGCACTGTTCTGCTACAGCCCAGACACAGAAATAAAAGCTAAGTCTCTGTGACAAATATCAGATTTCTCTATACAAGTTAGGCCTTTTGCTGGCTATTAAAGGAAAAACGTAGTTAATAATGTTTTAAAAAACTTAGATACCACTGTCTACACAAAGTGACCAGTGAAGACCTCAATTAAAACCTTTTTATTTATTCTTCTCTCTAAAATTATTACTGGGTTTTCTTTCTACTTTTCCCCATCTGGCTATTTGTTGCCATCTGTGGTAATCGCAACTGAAGTCTGCAAGACCATTTCTTAGATTGGCAGCATCTTTAAAAGTGCTGAGCAACTTCTTTAGTGTTTTTTTTTAATTTTATTTATGTAATGTCTCTTGTGCCTTTCTACAGTTTGTATGCAGCTCTCTAAAGATGTTTTCATGGCTGTCTTTTTTGCTCACCTGCCCAGTTCTTCTGTGACAAATAGCTGCCTTTGCAAAATGCTTCCGGATTTGCTTCATACCACATAAAATCTAGGCAAATGAGTGTTTTCTCTAATGTATTTATGTAGGTTATTAAGAAGAAAACAAACCTAGGACAAGAACAAAATTAATCACTGGCTTATTAGTTTGGCATTGTTGCTTGCATACGGAAGCACTTTATATCAACCATCGTTTTTTTTAATAAGTAAATAAATAAATGACAAGCAGGAATACCAAGCTTAGCCCAGCATGAGTATTGACAGTGGTTACTGCTGACAACTTTTTACTGTTTCCAAACAACATGTTTCATTCCTTTAACTCCATTGTCATAGGGAATAGGGCAATACCGGGCTATTCAGCAGAGATGCATGCAATAAGGAGTATTCATGGCTTTACTTTTGTCTTGAAAAGGTTTTGACAAAATTGTGCTGGGAGACTTCAGCCTGACATCCCTGAGTTAGAGGCCGTGTCCGCAGCAGAAACTGGAGACCTACAGTTTCCCTGCAATGAGACTGAACTGTGCTATTTTAGCAGAGCACTCGTTCTCAGCCCTCCGATTTGATTTAATTCAAAACCAGCAAGTGAATGTGAAGGAGAAAATCCAGTAGTCCCAGTAGTTGCAAGGATGCATCTCTTATTTTTGGCCGGAGCTTCCATTAATGTTAAGCTGGAAATATTCACCAGAAGGAGAAAACGCCATTTTATCTTACCCCATGGATAACGTAGCTGTGGCAGCAATCCCTTGAACATAGTAGAAGTCATGTGTTGGTGTAGCTGCTTTGGCTCTGCTTGAACACAGAAGAATAGGACAATAAAATGGTGTCCAGAAGACAAATTTACCCTTGCTGTTCACCCATGCTTGGCTTTGGGGGAGAATGTTGCGATGTGGAGGGCTTGTGTTCTCAGCTACATGTGAAGTGAGGACACCTTGTCTTCCTGAGTTGTATGGGTCCAGTTCTGGTGTAGGTAGGCTAGGCATGCCCACCACTCACCCGAATACAGCAGGCTGGGCAGCTTTACCCTGCTACATGCTTTCTCACAAAAGTCAGCTAAGTTAAAAGATAGCAACTTTGAATTTCTTAAGCGACTCTTCCGCAATGTGAAGGTATTCTGGTATCTCTCCAAGCTGTCATGTTTGTCTTCATCTGCCTCACTTGCTCAGTAGCCTGTATCACTGGAAGCATTCTGATATTAGCAGCAGCCAGTCTGGTTTGTCTTGGCAAACTTGCCACTTTTTTTTTTTTTTGTTGTTAAAGAGCATTTTACTCCTTGGATCTTCCAAGAATTACTTTTTATTTGTTTGTTTGTTTGTTATTTCACTTCACTCAGACAATCTAAAATCTTTTACTTTTCATTGGAATTTAAAAGCTGTTTTTAATTGCAGGGCTTCACATGAACTTAAATAGAGAGAGATAATAGTATGACAAGGGAATTTCAGTCTGCCTTCAGTCAGTGTAATTTTGCCTGGGAGATCAGGCATGTTGACTACAACTTGTATACTGTGGTTTTACTAGAGCAGAAGGGAAGTGAAGGTTTTGTTTTCCTCAGTTCATGGCACATCACATTGATGAATAAAACCACATGCACACATATAGGTGCTTCCTACTTATTTAGCAACTTACAAATAAAAGCAGAGAAAAAAATCCCCAAACCCACTGCTTTTGTTGGTATAATATGGAATAGATTTCTGACTTAAAATGCCCATTGAAATCTATCTGATGCCCTTCACCTTTATTTTTCTTCATTTTAAGCCAGATAGATCATTTGCCTCCATTTATCCTATCATGTGACCGGCTCCAAAGAAGTAAACTTTATTTACGACTATTCTCTTATTTTTAATGGTAGCACTGAATAAGAGCATAATCATGGTAACCTGATAATCAAATAGGGGAAACCAAACAAGGAAAAACAGGGCAGGGTGTGGACAACGCACAACCCCATGTCAGATATTGCATAGCTGCACATGATGCATATTGAAGAAAGCATTGTGCCAGGTGGACTACGAGACCTGTGTCCTGTGTATGCTGTTGCTGGGTGCAGCACAAGGAATGGATCTTTATCTGTTTCACTCTCACACAGAGTCCATATCAGTGCTGCCCTGTCATTGTACCTGTACTTGGGAAGGACTTTTCGGTTGTTAGTTACTGCATGGTATTTCAGGAGCATTAGTAATTTCCTATATATGTTGCGTAGAGGCAACCTAAAGAGATTGCTGATTAGTGCTTTTAAAGAATGGTTAGTTATAAGAAATAATATTGAATAATTTAAGTTAAAATTCAAGCCTGGCCCTTTGCAAAACATTTCAAAATGTTATTCACAAATAAGTTTATCCTAAAGGACTTAACCTTGCTGATGTATCTGGGATATACTATGGAGGCAGCTTCTAAAGTGATGTTCTTTGGTGTATGTGTGATATTTGAGATATGCCTTGTCTTGTACTAAAGATTTGAACAACTCTTTTTGGAACCAGTGGAATGAACACCATTGGCTTGAAATACCTTGGATTAGGCCTTGAGATGCTAAAATTACATAAAAGGTTGCACCGGTTGCACATGAAAACACCAGCACCCCAACAGTACACTAGCAGGGAGTGTGACTGGCATCCAGATTTGGGCACTAGCTGGGAACTATGCTCTAGGGTGCCCTGGCTTGTCAAGAAGCAAAGGTATGGATGGATTTTGCTGGGACTTAAACATCCTTCTGTGCAATTTTCATTGAAACAGTTTTGTGAGGACTTATATAGATAGCGAGCAAAAATATTTTTTTTTTAACTTTTAGTATTTCATTGAACAAATTACATAATTTAAAATATTTTATGTATAAAGTTAAAAAAATGTGTAGGTAAAGTGATTTTAAAATGAGCTTTTAAACCTGTCAAGAAAATTTTCAGTTCAATGCCTGAATAAAACAGAGCTTACAGCTGAAGTGATGGAGGGATGGGGTGCCATGATAATCCACTTGTTTTTATGGTGCATTAATAAGATGATTAAAAAAAAATGGAGGGGGTAAGAGCTAGGGCAGCCTGGGGGGATTAAAATCTTCTGATTTGTGCTAGGACTCAGACTTATGTGCCCAAGCAGCAGCTATAGAGACCATGAAACAGAACATAGCCACTACTGGTGTGAGTGTTTGCCTTAAGCCATAGCTTTTCCTGAAGAAAGAAGACCTTCCTTTATCTTAATGTAAATATTTTCCACAGCATAGAACTAATACCTTTTATTGCTACTGTTTAAATATTAGCTTTTGTAGTGTACTTGCCAGAAGCAGCATTCACTGTATTGTGTTAAAAATAGCTGAAGTTTACCTCTGTAATTTGTAGATCAAAAGGGTACTCTGGCAACTGTGAGAATGCTACTATGCATGGCATACAAAGGTGTAACAACTGGCCATTTTTATTGCATTGGGACACTTTTGTGGTGTGTGTATGTACACATATGCGTATACATGTACATACATTTGTGTTTATAAACAAAGCATTTCCAGAGTGATATTTTATCTGATAAGGTTAATTCTGATGCATAGGTCCTCTGAAGCTGAATGACAAGAAAATACCTAAAGGAAGACAACTTCCACACCTGTTGGTCTTCTGCTGGTTGTAATGCTCTTGATTCATATAAAAGCAGGATACAACTCTAACACCAGGCAGAAGAGGACTTGAAGAGACTGTGCAGTATTTGTGGGACCATGGGGTGTGTATGGGATGACCTCCCACCTCACCATGCATCCAGTCAGGGAAGAAGATAAAAAAAAAAAATTTAAACATATTTACAGTGTGAATTTAGAAATTTAAATCCAGAGGAGCTGCGAAGTTAGTTGTGGTTTTTTTTTTTTTTTTTTTTTTTTTTTTTTTTTTTTTTTTTTTGGGTGATTACTAAACATAATTACTTTACTTCATCCCGATCTGTTGGGTTTTTTTTTTTTTTTTTTTTTTTAAGTTATCTTTGTGGCTGATTCAAGGAAAGATATTCATTTTCCTTTCTTTCTTTAAGAGATGTCTGCAAGAAAGTATCCTGTTACAATTTTTTTTCCTCCTCATTTTTTGTATTAGTTCCTCCCCAACACATTGTGCCTTTTACAGCTCTGTTTTATTCTGAAACAGGAGCTCCTGTTGACTTCTGTAAGGTCAGGGTTTCCTTGTGGTCTGTCAGAGGTATGGTGTAAACCCTCAGTGCTTCGGCTTGCATGTTGTGGTCAGCAGAGAAGTCCTGCCTTGCAGAGATGATACAGGTGGGAAACATTGTGGTGTTGCTCTCCGGAATAGTTGCTCTGTTGTGAAGCTATGTGAGGCAACTATGTTGACCAAGGGCTGTTTAAGCCCTTTCATGAAGGCAGAGCTGCAGAATCCGGGGGACCGGGGTACTTTCTGGGAGGCCACAGCGTGTGGAGGCTGTTGCTGCTGTGCTGCGATGCTTCAACAAGCTGTAGGACTGGCAGAGCCTGGTTTCTTTTTGTGTTGTGACTCATACTGGATCCTTTGGAGTCCCAGGGTGAGCTGGGAAGCTTTTTCTGCTTGAAGACTGTAATTAGTCTCCCTCCCCTCAGACCAGGTACCCATTTTCCTGACAACTTGCAGGAACCTGATGTTGTCAAGGTCTCTGACCTTCTGCCAGCTGTGATCAAATTCAGGCAGATGCTCGGAAGTTGCTGGGAGATATATGGATGGACACATGCATGCACACACTCAGCATGATCACATTAGCCTTGTCTCCTTAAGAAACAGATGAAAGCTATATAATTTAATGGTTGGATACAAGTTCTGTGAGTGGTAATGAGAACAATGTTGCCTCCACCACACCACACAAAGCGCTGGCTTCTGAGGGCGTCTTTGAAGCATCGTGGACAGGTGCAGTGCTGCAGCGGCGAGACGTCTGCAGTGTGAATAAACACGTGTTTGGGCATTGCTTAAGTGGTGCTGACATTCGTCTCTACCTACTTTCTATTCAGGCGTCTGGTTGGAATAAGCTCTGAGGGGGAGAGGTTACCTATGGTCCTTGAGCTGATGGAGGCAGAGACTGAGCCCATTTTGACACACATCCCTGTCCATAATGACAAGCTGTGCCCTCAGATATGTATTTTACATGGTTGCTTAGAGTTTTCCTGTGCCATTTCTCAGCTGTTGCACAGATTTCCCAGGAACCATTTTCCAAGGGCTGTAGTAGCTGATGCAAGAGCTCTGGAAAGTTGCAAGGACTGGTGGCTGAAAATGCAGTTTTTAGCTGTAAGCAGAGCAGCTGCTGCGCCAGGCTGGGCTGTGCAAGAGGGCGCGCTTGCCTCTGCCCGGGTGTCCTTCTACAAGTTGTATTCTGGAAATGAGAAAGCTGTATCCTGTTGTAAAAATAACATTCTTGCATACTTTTCAAAGTGAAGCCAGCATGAAAATATGGGGGAACTTAAAAATTTGGTCATGAAGAAGAAAGGAGTTTTTTGATTTTGTTTCAAACCGTCTGTCTTAAGCCATAGATGTCACCAGAGGGGCACATACTTTTGGCTAGCTTGCTTCTCTACCAGAACTCAGAGTGAAACTGGAGTTAACGCATGTCATAGGTATAAAAGCTAATTTTACTTTAGACAAGGTAAAGAAGAGCTAGTTTTCTAGCTAGAAACTTTGGGTTGGTTATAGTATATTTCTAGCAAATGTGCACTGTTTTTCTGCTACAGTATGATTGAGAAACCGATCTTTTTGGTTGTAGCGATACACAGAATACCGTGCCTATGTGTATCTTAAGCTGTGGGAATGCCTTTTGATCTTTGATTACAGATTATTGGCTGAATAATGTGAAAGGTCTATATTATATAGACATATAAAACCTTACTGGATGTGTACAAGAGGAGAGAGTTTACACTGTGGGGTAGTTTTCCTCTGGCTTTCACTTGCTTAATCATATTTCTCTTAAATGAGTAACTATAATAATGTCTAATAGCAATGTTTTTGTTACTATTTAGATGTAAGAGTTTCATAGAAATCACATACCCCTCCACCCAATACCCAAATCAAGATATGTGCTATGCTCTGCCTGCACTTCTGCTCTATCCATGTGAGTTTCCACCTTGGGTGTATGCCCATCTTCTGGCTGTCTGGAGTCCCATTCTGTGGTGGGTTCTGGCTGCAGCTGGGCATCTCCCTACAACAGGGAGCTGGGAAATGCATCTGTGTCCCACCGGACATGCGCCATAGTATTGTATACGGAAAAATCTCTGGGTTGCTTTCAATAACTTCTGCACCATTCTTATACCTGTGAGATTAATGTTCAGTGCCATGGAAAACATTTTGACAATTACACCTGGACCTTTCGGGAAATATCATTCTTATTTGATATTATCATTTTGGCATTTGAAGTTCTTTAAGCAATAGTGAGCTAAGAGGCTGCAGTAGGGTACTCAGAGCCTCAGATCTGGTTAAAGCAATAGTTAATGGCTATTGCAGATTTACTTTGCTCTTGAGCCAAGAAGGGGTGAAAGCTGGGAGCCAAATTTGAAAGCTCGTCACAACTGCATGAGATGGAAAAGCAGTTTCTGCGACATATTGATAGCTGCAGATGACAGAAATGATATTTATTGCCATGGACAGTAAAATTTGTATATATTTAAAAAATGCAAACTTTGGAGAATGATGGGAAGCACTGACAGGAAATGCCTTAGAAGAAATTTCTACAAGAAAAAGTGGTGAGAGGAAGCAGCTTTAGTGAAAATGTTTTATTTGTTCTAATCTGGGGACCAAATGATAAAGTACAAGAAAAGTCAGCTTCTGAAATATCATTTCCTTTTGTCCAGTAAAGTCACCCCAACTTTGGTATATAACGTAAACATTCTTCCCTGCATAGCTTTGTAATTAGAAACACTGATGTATTTTCAGAGAATAGGACTATTTAACTGAAAGCTTTACTCCAGGTAAAGCATACTGGAATGTCCTAAAATGTCTGGCTAAGTATTGCCCTGTTCTCTTGAGCAAGTAACATTTGTATTTTGTTCCCCTCCTTCTCTCCACACGAATTTCAGTATTTAAGAAGCCTAGCCAAGTATTGAGTGGAACACTAATTTTGTGTGGTAGAAGGTTTAAATCAATGCAGGTTTTTGATTAAATTATAGCTTCCCCTTCAGTTTTTCCAGCCCAGCTATTGCTGTCTGATGCTGCTGCTTGAATACTGGGAACGAAAACTGAATTTATAAATTCAAAAAATGAGGTAGATCATTTTGATAGGCGTAACTCGGTAAACTGCTAGACATAATGGATACTACAGCTTAGAAATTTTGGGAAGCAAGAAGAGGTAGGAGTTCTTTTCATCTGTCACAGAAGCATAAGTCCAGAGTTGTGTAACACTGTTAAAAAAAATTGTATAATCTGCTGATTCCTGTACTGTAAGCACCTCCAGAACATTGGTGCATGCATTTTGTCTTGGCTCTGTCAGGGAGAGGTGAGGAAGTGTAGCTAAACTGTCACTGAGTTAAAAATTCAGTTCAAAACTACTTTCTATATAGAACTTGCTTTTGAACTGAACCTTAACCAAATTACGAAAGTCTTTTGCAGAAGTCTTTTGACATATCAGATAGGGAGGAAAATTAAGGAAAACTCAGTATTTTCAGCAGAAGTTGATAACTTCAAAATATTAGGAAAATGGACATGAGATCATTGTCTGCTAGGCTGTAGTGGAGCAGGA
>NW_009632610.1:0-3399 GCF_000690535.1 Cariama cristata
GTGGGATTGAGTGCACCGTCAGCAATTTTACCAATGACACCAAGCTGTGTGTTGCGGTCAACATGCTGGAAGGAAGGGATGCCACCCAGAGGGACCTGGACAGGCTGGAGAGGTAGGTCTGTGGGAACCAAATGAAGTTCAACAAGGCCAAGTGCAAGGACTACACCTGGGTCGTGGCAATCCCAAGTACATATACAGAATGAGTGGAGAATGGATCAAGAGCAGCTCTGAGAAGAAGGACTTGGTGTCTTGGTTGACGAGAAGCTAGACATGACCTAGCAATATGCTCTTGCAGCTCTGAGAAGAATGACTTGGTGTCTTGGTTGACGAGAAGCTAGACATGACCTAGCAATATGCTCTTGCAGCCCAGAGAAGAATGACTTGGTGTCTTGGTTGACGAGAAGCTAGACATGACCTAGCAATATGCTCTTGCAGCCCAGAAAACCAATCGTATCCTAAGCTGCATCCAAAGCACAAGAAGGACATGGACCTGTTGGAGCAAGTCCAGAGGAGGCCACAAAGATGATCCAAGGGCTGGAGCACCTCTGCTGTGAGGACAGGCTGAGAGAGTTGGGGTTGTTCAGCCTGGAGAAGAGAAGGCTCCGGGGAGACCTTAGAGCAGCTTTCCAGTACTTAAAGGGGCCGACAAGAAAGGTGGGGAGGGACTTTTTACAAGGGCATGGAGTGAAAGGACAAGGGGCGATGGCTTTAAACTGAAAGAGAGAAGTTTAGATGAGATATTAGGAAGAAATTCTTCCCAGTGAGGGTGGTGAGGCACTGGAACAGGTTGCCCAGATGTAGTGGTGCATTTCTCCCAGCTCCTCTGGGCCTTGCTACCATTTCAGGAATTCCTGATAGGCCTTGGCCTTTGTGAAATGACTTGGGCAGTCAAACGTCCCTTGACCGTAGCAGGAACTCTTTCATGGCTAAGGTGGGAGTAGCACTGAATGTACTGGCAACTCCTGTGTCCTGACCCAGGTAGGGGACGAGAGTGGGAATAAACCATCGTGCCCTGACAGCTTCAGAACATTCCTTACCTGAATCGTAGCTCAAGTGAAACAGTATCATTGTTTACTGGATTTATCTAGTAAACACCAACATGGATCGCGGCCAAGATGGGAGTTACGAATGACTAAGGTCAATCATCTTGCGAACCTATAAACAGCGGTCCTAAGTGAGACCGTTTGAGCTCTCCTGTGCTACAGTGGGCTGGGACCAGCATCTCCCCAAGTGGGACGCCTCTCGGAGCTCACGAACTCTAAAGTTTGCGAAGTTTGGAGGACCATTGCTGAAAGCTGGCAATGGAGCCTGGGCTGAAACCCTTCACTCCTCAAGACTCAACCCTTGCCTGTTGAGAAATGCCAAGACATTTGAAGTGAGTATTTCACTGAACTCGAGGGGAATTTTTAACAGGTATACCTATATATATTTATCACTTTATATATTTATCCATATATATATTTGAAAAATTTTGTGTGTGTGTGTGTGCATGTGTGAATTGATTTAAATACCCTATGACAACTCAAGACACTGTTGTGACTATAGTGAATCACTTTTTGTAAATGTTAAAATAGTCAATGATCAAATACTGTTAATGAATCAGTGCTACTAAATCCTTTAGTTACATAAACCGTTGACCAAGTCTAGGACTAGGAGTGGATCCAGTTGCACCTAGACTCCCCTCTGAGAAGGAATTTAGAAAGCAAGGTGGTTCATTCTAAACCTCATGACTCAAAGGGAGGATTTCCCTTACCCCTTCCTCTTTATGTCGCTTCCTTTAGGCATAAACAGTTGGCCAAGTCTGGGACTAAGTCTGGATCCAGCCTCACCTAGACTCCTCTCTGAGAAGGAGTTTAGAAAGCGAGGTGGTCCTTTCTGAACCTCATGACTCAAAGGGAAGGTGTCCCTTACCCCTTTCATCTCCAGTCTGTGTGTAAATCATTCTAGCTCGATTCTAACTTGATTTGCCTTTGTATGTTGCTTCCATGTAGCAAGTAATCGAGTGAACCTCGCCATTGAACTTTGTAAAGTCGCACTTTTATAAATTCATATTAAAATCAATGGTGGTTCTTTGAGCGAGCCTAAATCACTTATCTGTGACACCAGAGAAGCTGTGGCTGCCCCATCCCTGGGAGGGTTCAAGGCCAGGTTGGATGGGGCTGTGAGCAACCTGGTCTGGTGGGAGGTGTCCCTGCCCATAGAAGAGGGGCTGGAACTGAATGGTCTTTAAGGTCCCTTCCAACAAAACCATTCAATGATTCTATGACAGGTACTCAGGGGCACACAGAGAATAAGTTCTTATGCCTTGATACGTATATATCATGTAGTTTTCTAAAGACTTGTAACACGTAGAAGGAAATAGACATCATCAGATAGTGAGATCTTTAGGTTTACAAAATGCTTGTGGAGGTCCAATATTATATATTTTTTTTTTCCATAATTATCTGGTATTTCCCTCTCTTACTTGCCTGCTGAGAGAAATTGGATCAGATATCTGTTTTTTCTGTTATTTGAATTATTTTATTATCCACCAAAGAGGTGTTTTGGCAAGGTCAGTAAGCAGAAAAATAATGAAATGAGTCAGAAAGTTTAATAAACATAAATAAAACTTGAAAACAACAGCTTAAGTTTTTGGATCCTTGGATGACCTTTGATTGCTTCCATTTTTCACTCCTGTGTGAAAGTATGCATTGCAGCAAATAGAGTGGGAGGGTGGGTGAGTGGAATAAAAAGTGGCATAAATAAAAAGGGAAAACCAGAAAGAGGTAAAACTGGACTTGGCCACTCAAGTGAAGAAACACCTTTTTGCTGTAACTCATGTTTGGCAAATGTATCTGTTGAAGAACAGGCATTTGGCTGAGTTATTTCCTCCTACTTTTGAAAACTTGCTGGTTTTGAAGCTGCATAAAAAATATGGTCCAGATCTGTTTCTCATGGGTGTTCCTTCCCATGCGAGACTTGATATACCACTCCTCCAGCTGGTCCCTGGCTGTGCTGAACCCCGCCAACCTGTGCTGGCTATAACTTGAGAAGGTTTAGCAGCCTAATTAGATTTTAGAGCAGAGAAGTTACCCTTAAGTTGAAGATCCACAGCATTACCTTGGCAAGATAGTATTTGTGAGTGGGGGAACCCATTATGAGGCCACACCAAAGCAAAATCATGCTAGCAATCTGAGGAGGAAGAAAGTCAGAGAAAATGAGTAGTGTTATCAGGAAATCCTAGCCAGAGAGGCAAGCTGTTGGGTGATACTGGATTCAGGAGCCTCCTTTTTTCCCAGCAGCATGCTTCTGGGAAACCTTTACTATAATGTCTCCTATTCGGATTGGAAACATCTGCTTTGTATCTATTAGCCTAAGGGTATAAATATGAGTGTATTTCTGTAGTGGCTGGGGGTGTGT
>NW_009632610.1:3430-11497 GCF_000690535.1 Cariama cristata
GTAGTTTTCATAATTTCATAATTTCTCTTGAACATACAAATATCCTCTTACAAAATTCCTCTGACTTGTAACTGTGGTTAGAAACCCAAATTTTATGACATGAGGGTTGTCATATAGTCTTTTTGTTTGCCACCTATGGTCTGCCTTTCAGGTGTATGTTACTACTTCTACTGTTTGCCTGCCAGAAGAAAAATAATAAGAGTAAATATCTGTTGATCCTGATGCCTCAGGTTTTCCGGGTTGATGTACCCCTGTCCCTTCTCTCTAACAAAATCATTGCCCAGGGGATAGCAAATGTTTGTTTTTCACCAAGCTTTTGTTGTTGATTATATTTGCATTACTGAAACTTTCCACATTTTAATATTTTTTTTTTTCTTTCAGAAGACTTTTGCTTGTACAGTTTTGCCCCATAAAAGTAATTCTTACTTTTGTGGGAATACAAGTGAATCCAGGCTTCTGACTGGACCATTCAAAGCATTACAGTTTAATAATTACTAGAGTTGAGTGTGACCTTCAAACAGAAGGTGCAAAAGTTGATGTTTTCTAGCACAATGCTTTTTACAGACTTGAAATCAAGAGCACCCACAGGCAAACTCATTTCGCTTCCTGCATCCTCAAGGAAAAGCTGATTTGATATTTTGTGAGAGCAACACATTGACAAACAGAGACCACAATCTTCTTTATTAATGACTGCAAGGTTGTGGTGTGAACATTTGTCTCAGTTTTCAATGTACTGCAAATATATTCCTGCATGGCAAGCCTGAAATTGTAGTAATTCTGTTTTCTATTATGTTGTAAATTGACCTTCTACAATAAAAAGGCAGCACAAGAGGACAGCCTGGATAACACTGCAGTTGCTTCTTGGATTTCTCAGGGACTTGATGCTTCCCACCTTTGGACCTTGTGAATTTTGCGGCTATAAAGAAATAATAAATACTTTGTGCAGCTAAAGTTCAGGGTAGTTTAGATCAAAACTAAAAGCGGACTGTGACAAACTGTAGCTGAATTTTAAATGAGTATAAGACTATTATAACCACTGATGTCTTGAATCCTAAGTTCTATATTAAGGTCATGATAATGGCTTAGTGTTTTATGAGCCTTTGTAGTCTTAGCGGCACCATCTCTTTAATCTTAACTTCGCCTCAAGCCAAAATAAATCTCAATGTTGTAAACTGTATTGTAACATAACTGCCTTGTTCAGGAATGATCATTTTTTCTAAATGTCACTAATGTCTTTCTGTGGCAAAACAAGAAAGGAAATCTTACTCTTTCTCTTGAAATAGCAAATCTGGAACTATTGTAGCATTTCTATGTGAACTGAATCTTTATTTTTGAGCATTTTATCCCCAGTATTTTGAGCTGATTCAGTTATTTTCAACACTGCATAACTCAGGTTCAAAAGACTAAGAAAACTGAGTGCCATCTTCAGTGGTGCTCTTTGAACGTGCATCGCTTATTTGTTTAAGCGTCTGCCGTACCCCCAGATGTATTTGAACAAATCAAGACTGGACCACACGAGTGTCTGTCTGAATGTTTAAAAAAGTACTTCCTTGATCAGGTGGAGGGAGAGAAAGTAGCAAGTAGGGTATGGACTTTATTCAGCAAATGTCGCAGGTCTGTAGTTTTGTTAAGATGTGCCTATGCACAACACATGGTACAGAGGATTTGCCAGAGGAGCCCTTCTATAGGTGATGCCTCTCTGATTTTCCTTAGCATTGTGCTGCTAGAGTTCTTTTCCACAAAGGTTTCTTTTGTACTTTGTTGTTAGGTTTCTTGCGTTGGCATGTACATATTCAGCATCTGCTCCTTGTTTTCGGGATCTTAAAAATTGGGATAGCATTTAGAAATGCAGGCAAACTCGTTCACAGTGAACTCTGACTTAATTTGTAATCTCATACAGCATCATCTGATGAGATGGAGGGTATGTCCTGGATAACTTTGCACAGCCGATGATTTCCATGTCCATGTTGCCACCCATCCCTTGAAAAAGCTGGTAACAAAATACATGGATGGATAGGTATGGTAATTCTTTGCCAAAGTCAAACAAACGGTAGGCAATATTTAATAGCCAATTTAGTGCTTGGCACTGTCACAGAGGAATACCATGGGGAGAATGCATCTTCGGAGCCTGTTTTTTTATAAATAATAATTTTATATTCAGCCACTGTCATATTCTGAATGTTTTATTGAGCCAATAAAATTACAAGGATGGCAATAAAATTGTGTCTAGCTGTATTGAATTTCTTCCTGGTTTAACCATACAGGCACAAAGAACATGAACCTGAAGAAACATGGCGAAAATGGTAATTTCTTTCTGATGCGGATTGCATTGCATTATCACGGGGAGTGACTGGGAGACGGGTTTATAGCACCTGCACGTCTGCAGGTATGAGTGGCAGTGAAGAAAGTGTACATGTGTTGGGGTTGCCCTGGAGAAAGCAGGTCCTTGTTTGGCTAGCGAGCATGGTAAGCTTGTGTCCTCACATTCGCAGTGTTAGAAAAAATAGTGTGTTTGCCTGAGCTTGTCCCACCCACATCTCTTTGTGCTATGACATTAATATGCAAAGAAAATGGCATCCAGGGGTATTTCTGCCTCCTTGGAACCCCAGAATTTCTGTGTGAGACTCCCATACGATGCAGCATTTTATAACTTTGATGCCTTGCACATGCCTGAAGGACGCTGGTGGTCAGTAAGAGCAGCCCACGCCCTGAATGTTTACCCATAACAGAGGGACTGTTAAGAACAGCTCAGTAAGATGGGATTGCTCCTACTTTGACTTTAGCCATCTGGAAGTTATGTGGAGAAGGACTTCGGGATACTGGTGGATAGAAAGCTGGACATGACCCAGCAATGTGCACTTGCAGCCCAGAAAGCCAACCGTGCCCTGGGCTGCATCCCAAGCAGCATGACCAGCAGGTTGAGGGAGGGGATTCTGCCCCTCTGCTCCGCTCTGGTGAGACCCCCCCTGCAGTCCTGCCTTCAGCTCTGGGGTCCTCAGCACAAGAAGGACATGGACCTGTTGGAGTGAGTCCAGAGGAGGCCACAAAGATGATCCGAGGGCTGGAGCACCTCTGCTGTGAGGACAGGCTGAGAGAGTTGGGGTTGTTCAGCCTGGAGAAGAGAAGGCTCCGGGCAGACCTTAGAGCAGCCTTCCAGTGCCTAAAGGGGCCGACAGGAAAGCTGGGGAGGGATTATTTTACAAGGGTCTGTAATGAAAGGACAAGGGGCAACAGTTTTGTGCTGAAAGTGGGTAGATGTAGATTGGACATAAGGAAGAATTTCATTACTATGAGGGTGGTGAGGCACTGGAAGAGGTTGCCCAGAAAACTGGATCCCCCATCCCTGGAAGTGTTCAACTTCAGGTTTGATGGGGCTTTGAGCAACCTGGTCTAGTGAAAGATGTCCCTGCCCATGGCAGGGAGGATGGACTAGATGATCTTTAGAGGTCTCTTTCAACCCCAACCATTGTATGATTCTGTCTTAATCACCCAGGCTCCCTTCATAGCAGTGGAGAGACACACCTCCAGGGGATGATTCGTTGTATCCCAAGTTGTCTGTGTGAGATAGATGAGGATAATTGTCCTCAAGGGGCACCTGCCACTCTTCATTGCATGGGGGGATCCCTGTTTGGGTAAAAGCTGGGTAACATAATAAGAAACACAACTGGCTTGTTGGTGAGGCATGACAGAATGAAAGGACAATCGCTTTTGTAAAGCATTTGTTATGGGAACATTCAAGTACGGGAACATTCACAGAGGGAAGACATGTTGGTGTGACTTTAGCCCAAAATACTCTGAACCCATTCACCATTTTTTAACCCTGGAGGAAGATTTTACCTCTCATAATAACCTCCTTAGATACATGGTAAACAAAGGTTGCTGTGTTTTTTAACTGTTGACCATTGCAATCAAATTGAGATAAATAGTCCTTGCCAATTACCGTTCAAAACCTGAATGGGGACATTCTATATCCATGTGTGTGTGTGTTTGTTTTTTTTTTTTTTTTACTTGAAACTGCATTGCAAATTGCTGGCTTTTATCCCCATTTCTCTGAAGCTCAAATCTGCTCTCTAAATGCAGTAAAATGTTATTTAATACTCTCTCTGATGTATATTTATATCTTCAGGATATCTATAGGCTGGTGTTGGTCATCCATAGCAGACATTAGGAGTTTTTCCTTCTACTTATTTACCTTGGGTCAAGGAAGGTGTCAGGATACATTGCTACTTTTCTGCTGCCATGTTTTGCCATTGTTCAACAGTCTTGTGTCAAGGCAAAAGTGCTTATTGGTTTTGAATCATGTGTACTTGTGAAAATTATTCATTAAAAGTGGAAATTCTTCTGGTGTGACATACTGGGAAAAGTTCTTCCCTATTGTTTAGTACATTTAAACATGACCTGTGGTTACTAATCCAGTTCATTCTGTTAAAGCAATGATATTATTAAAGGCTATTTGATCTGTGCGTATTAAAGACAAAGAATTAGTTATTTTATTGTAACAATGTTTAAAAAAAACCAGTAAAAATGGGTAGTGTAAAATATTACCTTGTGGTCCAGAGTGCAAAAAACTGTGCTTAGGAACACTCAACCTCAGATACTGTACCAAGTGAATGAATTTTATTGTGATTTTTTTTTTTTTTTGGTGAAAACTTAAGTGCTTTCAGACAAGGATCTGGAATTCTGTCACTTTCCTCTCCCTTGTCTTTCTAACCTATTTATGGCATAAAAGCTTCTGGATGTAGAGTGCCTTTCAAAAAATTTTGTACACTGTTAGGACAATAAGATTCCAGCCCTATTTGAGATCTGCTGGAGTTACCGAATTTCTAATAATAATGCTTTGAAAAAGCACTATTAAAGCTTAAAGCCCCTGGGGACTTCACGTTGGAAATGGGATGTGCGCAGGCTCACCAGCTTACCTCTGCAGAGATTCTGATTCATGTTCTTAAGGCAACCAGAAGTCTTGCTGCCTTAGACATTTAAGCTGTGTAACTTAAACCAAATTAATTTATGATGATGGAGATAAATCTCTGCCTTGGGGAACAGTTACTGTCAGGACACTGACCCAGATGGGCCACTGCCTTAACTGGTTGTGACAGCTCCTGTACTCCTATCTGTCAGGTATTTTTCCCAATCCAATTGCAAAGGGAACCGTTTCTAAGAAAACCTTGTTTAAAGTATGTCTGGCGGCAGAACTTAATCACTGACGACATAACCAAATAAGTTGGTAGTAGCTCACCGTGAATAGTGCATGTGACAAAATTAGCTGCCACCGCTGGTTACAGGCAGCTGTCAGGCAGCTTCTGCCAGGCAAAGCTGCTGCCTGCTGTTTTGTGAGCGTTAGTTTCTGTTACGTTATGACTGGAAAACATTTTGCAGTGGCCATTGAAAACCAAGTCCCCTAAATACTCTTGTGTGTTTGTGACTGGTCACAAATTTAGAGGGAAGATCTTTATTTCCTGCTTGGCTGGGCACAGAGAAAGACCCGAAAGAATAAGAATTGTCAAGCCGGCGGTATGCCAGTGTGAACACTTGCAAAAGCAAGTGTAAAAAGTGATTTCTGCCAACGCCTCTGCACATAAAACACGATTGTTCCAGTCTTGAACTAAAGCAAATGTCAACAGAACATAGAAACTCTCTCTTTTTTTCCCCTGTGCGAAGTAAAATGTCCACACTGATTTTTATTTTATCTCTGTGTTCTTTATCTCTATCGGTATGCCCGCTGGTAACTTCTGCCTATATACTTTGCCAGGTTTCTCATTTCACTATAAACACCGGGAGTAGGATATAATTTGTGTTCCTCTACCATGTGAGGCATCCAACTAATAAATTAACTACTTCTTAATGTTTTTAAATTAGAGAAATTGTTCATTTCTTTTATGTCTAATCATTAAGGATAACAATTCGGACAACCTTTTTTTTTTCCTTACATGTAACACAATGCAACTTTTGACTGAAGTCACTTGATTTTAAGCAGCTTGAACTTTTTAAAAGATTGGGTCTCAGTATGTGAGTCTATTTCTTTTACTGTAGCTATTTTTATGTTAAACAGTCCTTGGAATTTAATAGCAAAAGCAAATCCATATTTTCCTAAGTAATTATTTTATGTATTAGAGTTCTTGAAGTTGCTACCACAAGGTTATAAGGATAGAAGCCAGCCATTTTATGGACTATTATTTATATGTATATGTCATTAGTACATAAGAGCCTAGGCCTAGAGACACTGGTGTTAAATTGACTGAGTGATAACTGCATTATTCCCTGAGAAGTCTTAAATGTTCAAAATCAAATGAAATGGTAGCTGCTAAGACTTTTCCTAGTTGCTTTTTTTTAATGGCTGAACAAGTCAATGGAAGAACAACCCAACATGAGCCAATAAAACCAAAAATACCAACAATGGTAGACACTGAATTACAATTTGCTGGAGACTATTTTGGGTAAGATGTTGTGCTTACCCCGTTCTTATGCTGTTCCCCTTGGAGGGAAGCAGTCACAGCAACCACCATTGGCCAACACAAGCTGGAGGCAGGATTTTGGGTTTGGTGGACCTGGTGCATCCAATGCCAAATTGTGTTGCCCTGTGGGCTGGCAGCAGAGCTGTGTAACACGATTTACTAAGTGAATAAAGATGTATGCAGAATGTAAGAATCACTGTACCAGTTTGGGCCAAAGGTCCATCTACCCCAGAATCTGGTCTCCAGGAGTGACCTCCGGACAAAGAAGAACAGGCATATATGTATATATGATACCTCCTCTTAATAGACTACAGTATTCCAACTATTTTCTGTTCAGAAAGTTTTTTTGTTCCACTCTTTTTTTTTCTGTTTCGTGAAACACCTTCCCACATACCCATTATGCTTTGGGAAGTATTTCTATCCACTGAAGGAGGAACCCCTTCCTTTTGTTGGGATTGACCCTGGCTCCTACCAGGAGATGGGTAGGAGGAGCCTACCTGGCTCCTACCATCTCGTCTGAGATGGCCCCTGGTTCCTGTACAAGGAGAGACATTGAGCAGCCAACCCCTGCTTCCTCTCTCCACACCACTCCTCGCTCTGCAGACCTCTGCCATAAACCAGGTTGTCACTATTCCAGGCTGAGGAATCCTACGCTAAGCAGCAGTTCCTTGGTCTTCAATGCAAAGCTGTCTTTCATCGCTCTTGCTGCCTTCAGAGCTTTTTCCAATTCAGCTGGACCTTCTCTGAGATGAGGGGATCAGAATAACTCACAGTATTCAACGTGTGGGCAAGTCATGGATATATAAGGTGGTGGTCTAGATTCCTATTTGTTTTTTACTGCCTTTCTAGTTATTCCTAATATGTAACTCATTTTTTTGTGCTACTACTCAGCATGTCAACAGTGTTTCTGTGGAACTGTTTTTCATAGCGTGGAGATCTCACTCCTGAAGGCATCCTAGAATCCTTCATTGTATGTGTGAAGTTATGATATATTTTTCCATAGATTCATAGCTTTGTGTTTATCTCTGTTGAATCTCACCTGCCATTTTATTGCGTAGAACATAGTGCTTTGCATAGCCTCATAATAGCAGCACTCTCAGCGCACTGCTACCCCCTTTCTCATATCAGTTATGAATATGCCTAATACCACTGTAAATAGTTATAATAAGAGTTGCAGTTACCTCTGGACAAGAAAACAAGGTCTAGAGCAGCAAAATCAGTTTAGCATCTTCATGATTTGTCTCCCTGTACTCGCCTCTTTGCAATTGAAATCCAAACAAATGTAGTTTGTTTTTTGAACAGGAGTGAAAAATAAGAAGCAGAAGGTTAGGAAGTAAGAAGAATAATTTTTCTGCTGCCTGCAGGATGAGAGCAGTCCAAACCAGAAGGCTTGTTGTCTTCACTTACGGTGAGTAAGGTGTTTGGATTCAATCATGGTGGAAAGAAGACGTGCAATCATATGATGAAAAGCTATTACTGCAGAAATCAAATGATAATGATAACTTTAAAAGCTTTTAGGTTGCAGAATGAATCTTTCCTCTCGTTAATGTCTCTCTTCTGATCTCCAAGGAGAATCAAAGTAAATATTAGTTCAGTGCTATTTTATTTCAGGGAA
>NW_009632610.1:11512-14513 GCF_000690535.1 Cariama cristata
CATGGTATCATAGAATCATCGAATAGTTTGGTTGGAAGGGACCTTAAAGCCCACCCAGTTCCAACCCCCCTGCCATGGACAGGGACACCTCCCACCAGACCAGGTTGGTCAAAGCCCCATCCAACCTGGTCTTGAACATTTCCAGGGATGGGGCATCCACGGCTTCTCTGGGTATACTACAATGATTGTCACCATTTTAGAGCCAGGGAATGGCATGAAATTTTCCAAACAGGTCTTACATTGGTGTCATGGTTTCAGAGACAGGACTTAACTAACGCTACAGGTGAAGTTTGACTTAATGCTGAAACAAAGGTAGCAGGAGGAGAAGGGTAAGGTGAGGCTGAAACACAACGGGGAATGAGGAGAGAGAGCCTTTGCTGGACAGTTGCGCCCCATGAACCGAGAGGCACTCAGCTGGGTTATTGCGCACTGAGAGAGGGAACAAGTCCTGTTGTGTGCCCTGAGAAACAGCTCATTTCTGATGCTACAGAAGAACACAGGGGTGTAAGGTACAGTTTATACACGTAAGTCTGAAGTGAGTGGGACAGGTGAAGAATAATGACGTTCCCAGCCCCTAGATTGGCATTTTTCTTGTATCTACAGAAGTGAGGGCAGGACTCCAGCCCACCCCTCTGTAGCTGATCCCTCAGGCAGGGAGATGAGGGAGGTGAGATTTGCCTCTCCAGCCCAGTGGGCTGTGCCTCACGGTGGCTGCTGAATCAGCCTTAATCACAGAAAACTTCTTAATTAAATAATTCACCATAGAGTTTTTTGCCTCTGTTGTAATGTACAATAAACCACATAAATTTCACTGTGTTGGAAAGTTCAATTTATAATTCAGTATAACGAATGACTACCTAAATAAAAAACATAACAGTTGATGATCAAATATGAATTAATTGAAATAGTCCAACCCCCTTTCAAAGTCATGAGTTTTATTGCCTGCTTTGAAAGAAAATCTGAATTTGAATATTTTATGATTTGTCATGTAGCATTTATGTCTCATATAAAATTTCTGTCTAGATCTTTGTCCGTCATGTTTTTTACCAAAGTGACTATATTTCTTTTGCACGTGTTTATCTGTAGGACCAGTTGCTGGCCTAACTCTCACTCTTCAGACTGAGAGACTGCTTAATTATTTTCCCAGTGGTCTCTATGCTTTGACTTATCTGCCTTTTAAAGACAACAAAAAGAAGTCATTTGCCAGACAAGATATATTTGGTGGCAAAATCATATATATCTGTGTATGTATTCATGCAAAGTATGTTGTGGGATTTTTTCTTTTTTTCTATTTCTTTTTTACTGCCATAACTTGTCTACTTGTGTCTGTGTGTGCATGGGTGTGCAAGGGCAGCGAGGGAGACTGAGACAGATGAATAGAGACTATAACCCTTCGAACATACTGTGCACATATATATGTATATCTATATGCGTTTGAGAGATGACTGCATCTTGCAGGTAGGTACAAGAACCCTCAGTGCCTGTGACTGAGGCAGGGAGTTGAAGACAAAGGACTCACTTTACCAAATGTAAATCTCAAGGGTGTTTGTACCAATATGTGTCCCAGACTCGTTACACTCTTTTTTAAGTCATCGTCACTTAAAGATGCAATTAATTCAATTTCTTTTAACTGTCTGTGTTAGAGTGGGATGATCCAGGTCCCTTCACTGAGCTTGAAGGGGGAGGAGAGGGAGCAGCCCCATGGGCAGACCCCGGCACACCTCCCATCTGCTTCTCGTCACTGGAGCCCCTCCCAGTGCTCATCTCTGTTCTTTCTAAGGCTTAATATTATGAAAGAGACAATTTATTTTCTGAGTTATTACTACTGATCAGACACGTTGCTCTCCTCCTTAGAGGCTGCAAATGGAAAAGAAATGCCCTCTTTCCTTGGAGCTAGTGAGCACTGCCTGCAAAGTGAAAATAAAAGCATGCTTTCACCTTAGAGACTCAAGACCTTGTTTGCTTTGTGTTATAGGATATTTAGTGCTTATGAAGTTTGTGAAAGAGAGTTTGGAAATAATTTCAGAATAATATACAAAGCGTTTTATAGAATTATTTTGGTACATACAAATAAAATATGTGATTGTAAACAGTTGTTGTAGTAGTATAATGCTTAGAAGCAATTGTTCATACTCGCATCTGAGGATATTCATATTTCTACCCAAGTATTGGACTGAGCAGCCCTGTCACGTGTGTGATGGTTAGAAAAGGCTTTCCTTGGGGAATATTAAAGTTACATTCTCGGACACTTACAGCTCGCAATGTCTTCTCTTTTCCCTTTAACAAAAAATCAGCATGAGATAGGGCATTCACGGCACCCTCAGCCCGTGCGTTCTGCTATAGGAAATGAACGCTAAGCTGCCCGTGCAGAGTGCATATTAAGGAGTTTTGCTACCCAAGCTGCAAGTGACAGTGCTAGTAATAAACCCAGGCAAGATTAATGGCAGAAGACTGGGAAAATTTTCTATGAATCTGAACCTCTTTGTCTAGTGGTACTAATCATTGTAATTCATTACAAGATAGGTCTAGCAGCACAATAAACGCTGATGCCAAGCTTGTTAATTTGCTGAGGTTGTTTACCCCCTTGTTTAAGAAGCTTGCGAGCCTAGTGCTGTTTAGTCATGTTTCTCTCCAGCGTTTTCTAGAGTTGGTTTCGATTTTCACATGTTCTCCATAGCAAGTGGATACGTTACCTCTTTGCACCTCTTGACATGGCAAAACCTGCCAAGGAGATGGAGTGAAAAAACTTTTAGAAATATAAAAGGAACCCTGCTGCCTCATGAGCAAAGGAGCAATGCTGTAAGGTTAGAAATACCTTTCTAGCAAGTAAGCAGAGGCAATTATGCTCTGCTTAGCTTGCAAAGGCACAATTTTGTTTTTAAAAAAAAGTGTTGTTTTTTTTTTTTTCCCCCTAACAAGCATATCTTTAGCAAATGAGTTTATACTAGGTCCATGTTGTCCTGGTTTGTCTGAAATAGGACTATTTCTCCTTTCAGGAGTT
>NW_009632611.1:0-5078 GCF_000690535.1 Cariama cristata
ACGTTATATTCATAACGTTGCACTGTAGCTTTCAGTCACTAGTAACTACGCTGACAATATATCATGTCTGAGAGCAAAGAATGCCTCAAACCACAACACACTAGCTTTGGAAATGGGATTTGAATATCCAAATATATGGCAGATTTTGACTGCTTATGAAATACAGTAGTTTTTAACGAATAAGGTTGTATCTTAAAAAAAAACCAAAACATGCTGACAAAGTGACAGATGAATCAGAACTAGCCAGCTCCTCAGCTCCAACAGAAGCAAGAGATTGAACGCAGCAAGCTGTGGAACAGCAACAAAAAAATATCACCCTGATTGCTGGCTCACAATAAGGCTTAAAAGTAACTTTTCTGTTTGAATCTAAACCACTGCTAAGGAATCCAAGTATAATCTTAGTATTTCTGTGTTTTGCAGGTACTCACAGAAATAGCACAGGACTGATCTGAATGAGAACAGCTCAGACTTGTTCTTGCCTCTTCATATCCGCAATCTTATCGACTGCATATGCGTGTCAAGTCATATGCCACAGAGCGCATTAGTTCAGATGACAGGGTAGAACCTCTGAACTACCTGAGCAGATCTTATCATCTCCTACCTCCACGCTTCTGCCACAGCACCAACCATCTCCTCTGTTCATCATACAGCACATCAGTCAGCAACCTAAATCTGGCACAGGCAGTTGTGGTCACTGGAGACTTGCTGTCAGGTTGAGTTTAACACTATGCTGGTGACAGCACCACATCAAGGCAGTGGGAGCTTGTCCTGGTTTGGCTAAAACAAGACCATTTGTCCTTTCAGCAGATTTTCCTTCAGTTAATTTTTTTCTAAGTAACTGCACTTTCTGAAGGTAACTACAGGCTTTTCAGGCAGTGCCTGCTTTTAGAGTTGACGGCACTTGATGTCTGTGGCTGTTGCCGGGGTAGAAGTGCGATTGGTATGCAGAAAGGCCCTGTGTTTGTGCTTGTTCCCTGCAGGCTCTCTTAGGGTCCACAGGTGGGGATACAGAAAAGAGTCACGTGGGAAGGAAGTTGCAGACAGGACAGGTGACCGAGGCCTGATCAATGAGGTATTCTCTCCCACCCACAGGGATACTCATTATAAAACTAAGGGATCATGGGGGCCAACTCTCCTTCCTTCACGGTCAGCATCATTATGGGGCTCTGGTTGCTCTCCTGCCTTTGACCCTGATCCGTGCATTCGTAGATCCAGTTCGTCTCTGCTGCAGAGTCCAGTCCAGGACATCCAGGTGCCTGTCCTGCTGCATGAGCACTGCGAGCTGTGTGGTGCATCGTGCAGTCTCTTGGACATCATCGGGAAGCTCAATATTGGTTTTGTATATTTCTACTTCTATTAGTAATAGTATTAATGTTATTTCTAGTCTTTTTACATTATTATTTTATTAAAGTTGTTTTAACTTTCCAACCCATAAGTCTCTCTCCTTTTTCTCCTCTACTTCCCCTTCTGGGAAAGAAAGGGGTTAATAGAGAGCATCCACCATCTGCTTTAAACTCTGGCCCAGCCTTAAACAGTGATAGAGCTACTGCAGATCAGAGGAAAAAAAAACAAAACAAACACCTCCTTTCCTTTCCCTCCATGAATACCTACTCTATGTCCTTACATGCATGCACACACATGTACTAAAAACCCCCAACTAACTCTGCAGCCAAGTAAGACTTCAGAATGAGCAGAAGGCCAGCAACCCCAATACCATTTAGGCAGAATGTTTGCTGGAATTTTCACAGATAGCCTCCACAACGTCCTGACCATATTCAGGATTTAGAAAGCCCAAAACTTCTCTAATAAATCCACGATAATTTTTATATGGACACAGAACAAAGGTGAAAGATATGCAAAATTCAGAGACAAGATCTGTAGCAGGATTTAGTCCTCTGCAATAAGAATGTTTGTTGAACAAATATGACTGCTGCACATCACTTTTGGGGATGGGAAAGGTGTTTATGCAGAGTGTAGGCAAAGATGCCAGTCTATTAAGCTATGTTAAAAGATCAGGTTCCAAGTATCCAAAAAAAGGAAATGGAGGCAGTGGTTGTAGGAATTGGAGATTTCTTTGCAACTTTTGTCCCATATAGATAATAACAGTAAGTAGCAGAACTTCTGTGTTAAGTATAGTTATAGAGCATAGTTATGATTACAGATGGATAGTACATACTTCATACATCTGTTTAAATTAAAAATATCTAAGTTAAAAATATTTAAAATGTCTTACTTCAGGGAAAACTATGTGTAGAATTTCCTTTCCATAGATTTCCACAAGCACAAGGCTCTTTACCCTAAACAGAATTGTAACAACATTTGTAACAACAAAGACAATGCACTTGATCCATCCTTAGTTCTAACTACCATAGCAGGAGAGTTTACATAAGTGCATTGTTTTCCCCATCCTCCAGAGGTTTTGGAAGTCAGCTCAAGAAATCTGCCCTTTTCATTGCATTATTTCTCAAAATTCAGATTACTGGTGACTCAGTCAGCTAACAAACTCTTCACTGCTTTTGAAAGCATAAAGATAAATATTAGGTAGTAACCATTATGAAAGACTAACAAGGTACACAGCAGGTTTGATTCAGTTTTCCACTGGTTGAATGCCTTGCCGGGACAAGAACCTCATACTTTTGAAAAGGATTCTGCATTTCACAAGCAAAATTCTTTCCAGGTATCCTGTCCCAAGCCAAGGATGAAAATGTTACAGAACTAGTTTTATAATGGTACATTACCTGCAGTCTAGATCTGTTCTGGAATACAGAACTAAAACATAATGTATTTTCTAACAAATCAATGGAGTTTTGAGGCCAAAGACTATGGTTAAGCAGTATTTTTGTGAAACTGGCAACAAAATCCTTAGTTTTTCATGTGAAGTGTCAGGGTTTTCTTACTTTCATTTGTGCCAGATGTAAAAGTTGTTGGACTAGAGTTGTTTCTTTTATACTTTTTTTTTCCCCCTCATCTCCTAACAGTCCTTTAGCTTTCAAAAAATTAAGAATTACTTCCAGTATATGCATATATATGACATTGAAAGAGAGAAAGCAAAAAAATTAAAAATCCTCCTTGTGCCTTTCAGGAAATACAGACTTTATAAAATAACACACAAAGTTTAACTTCTATATTTTATATTCAGAATTATGAGATTAAAAAGGAATCAATTTTTTCCTTGCTACCATCTGACTCTATATACCAAGAAACAGATTTCATTACCTTGTTGGCAGAAAATGGCTTTCTTAGGATGATAAAAAGATAACACTGTACAAAATTTTGCAAAGGCACAAATTGCTACATGACCCAGCACAGATACAGTCCCTAGGTACAGAACCTCAAGGGCCAAATTGCTTTAGGTATTACACAGGAGGGGAAAATGATTTAGCATGACATATAGCAAGTTCTAATGTATTACTACTAACCTCTCCGAACCTCTTCTATATAGTGTAAATTATAAATGATTTTTCCACTGACCAGAATGACAATCTAGGAGCTTTTTTATACCCCACACAGTTTAGTTTCCCACCTGGAAAATAATTCATTCAGTAAGGTATGAAAGAACTTGATGGGAAAAAAATAATTTAATACCAGTTACCCAAAAAGAAAGCTTTAAGCATAAAGTCATCAGTATGTTAAATTTAATAGTCTAGCAATGTTTCTCCCAAGTTTTAAAAACCCAACACTAACTCAGTGTTTAACCTCAAATGACCATGTCAGACTGTATAATCAAATCATGCTAATACAGCACCACATCACAAATGACCATGTCAGACTTCATAACCAAAATTACAGCACTTTTTTCCCTAAATAAGAAGGGACCACACAGGTCAGCTCTTGTGACACCCACCAATTTCCAGAGTTCCACTCTGGAAAGAGTCCAAAATTATCTGATCTAAGCCACTGCTGAAGCAGCATGGGGATAGTGAGTCAGCCATCCACTTTTACAATACAGACTGCTCCCATATTGGTCAGTGGCAGCAACTGGGCCGATTTAAAAACACAAAAACAAAACAAACAAAAAACACCCCACAAACAAACAAAAGACTCAGTTAAAAAAAGACACAAAACACAACACACTAGACATACTAAAAACCCCACCAAAACAAGTAAACCCCACCGTACTCCACAGATACATCTCAGGAATTAGTGTGGTATCTCTTATAAAGCAAATTCCACTAGCTCTCTACATTTGATGAAAAGGGCTCATTCTGCTGTGTTTTGGCTGCCAGTGAGGATTGCTGGAAGTGGATGTGACCAGCACAGGGCAGTACATGGTCTCCCACACAGGTCACCTAACCTCCCCCACTACTGAAACCCTGCAATTCATGCCCAATACATCCCACCCCTTGCCTCTGTGAAGCATATATTTAAGAACCGTTTGAACATACAACCATTACAAGTTCTAATTTCAATATCACCACAGAAAAACTGTTTGTCACCTGTTTACACACTTTTTCCACCTAGCAAACTCCATCCCCAGGCCATGCCTAGTCCTGATGTTGCCCACACTCCGTCAGTGGGCAACACAGTCTTGACTCAGGACATTTCACTTAACTTGCTACCAATTAATATAAACATTTGATTACTTATTGGGTATTGAGGGGAAAAAAATAAACACTTAAGGAAACACCTTTCCTCCCCAGGCTCAATCCCATTCCAGCATCTCTCCTGCCCCCTTCTAGCCTTAACTTACCTTGTTTTCATTGCAAGTTATATTCAAGTCCATCCTCATCCCTCCTGTGAGGCAACAAACAGGCAGCACAGGGCATTGGGCTTAGCAAATAACCATTTCCACCTGCTGCTTCTTGCTTTTTACTCCTTTCCACAATGCTCCTTGCCTCTTCCTGCTCCCACACAGGCCACAGTGCCTCAGAGCATCCCTCACCCTGCCTGGGTCGGTCCCCTGGAGGCCACAGTCCCTCACGGGCTACCACCACCAGGTAGAGGTCCACCAGGGCCACAATCCCTCATGATATCTCTGCCCTGACGCAAGTCACCTGCAAGCCACAGGCCCCTCAGAAGGAAACCCCTCCTCTGACATGAAGCACACCACGCACACCTCCCTCCCCCACGCCACCCCC
>NW_009632611.1:5096-40654 GCF_000690535.1 Cariama cristata
AAAAGGCTCCAACCACCCAAACCCATGACTTTTCAAACATCTCTTCCCTGTAGCAGTTGCTGCCCTTTCTTACATACACCTGTAAAGTTTTGGAGTGAGAGGGGGTGTTCCTACCTCTTTCAGAAGTGGCTGGAACCACACAATCCAGCATGATATTTTCACATGTAACATAATGTTCTTCAGGACACTCAATAAAATGAATAAATGAGTGTTATCCCTTACCAGGCAGGGAATAAGAAATACTGGAAAAAGTAGCAAGTTCCAAAATAGCTTCTTTAGAGCTGCCAGGGTCCCAATGCTCTCCTAAACCACTAAATAACAAATAAAATACTAGGGTTATAGGCAGCAGCAGGCAGCATGATTATGCAGCGACCTCTTTAATGACACTGCAGGACTTCTGCAGATGGAGCTCCTTTCAGTGATTACGCTGGGATGGTTATCAGGTCTGTGAAGCAACCTCCTACCCACAAAGCATGGGGTCTACAAAGGTATGCAATGGTGAAGCACAAGGAGGAGTGGAACAGCTTGTCTTGCCATACCAAAAGGCTGTATGGATGTGACTGTAGCACTCTAAAGAGACTGAGATAGATGTAACAAGTTGTGCAGCTATTATTGTTTAAACAACAGCAACAAATGGTTGTGGCAAAGTTTTTTTGGGGAGAGCTGCAGGGAAGCCTCTGTGAGGTGAGCTCAAGGGCTGCTTCATGCTAGACACAGGTCCATGGTGAATCGACCACAGGACACTGCTGTGTCTGTCAGCGAAGATGGTGGTCCTGATGTAGGTGAAAAACAGATGGATGGACGGAGGAGAGAAAACAATTTCTCAGACAAAAAAAGCAGCTTGGCCTAAGGAATGCAGAATGTGATAAAGGGGGGAGCTGATAAGCCAAAAGTTTGACTACCTATTAGTCAATAGTACTATTGCGTGAGCTTGTAAATCTGCATGCTTGCTAACCACTAAAATCCTTGAAGAAGCAACTGAAGACTGATAAAGAGGAACATCCTACCCCAGATCACTAGGGTGGAAAGTTGCCACATAAATGTAAAATCAGCAGAAATCAGCAGTAACAGGGAAAGGTAAAGGTGGCAGAGGGTGATCAGGACCACCGACTCAGTTCAAGACCAAAAAGAGTTGCTTCCACACACGCTTGTAAGGAGCATGCATGCTAATTTACATAGCAAGTGAGGCTAATTTAAATATAACTAACCAATAACAAATGATGGTGTAATTACTAACCAATAAGTGTAAATTTGAGTGAGTTTTTGCTAATCATGTCACAGGATAAATATGCTGTAGTTTTTGTGCGGAGTTGAGCCAGCTTTGTGGGATATCTCCTGGCTTTGTGGAAACCCATAATAAAAGGAATACCTCGAACTCATGCGAATTGGTTTGCATACTGGATGAAGATCCCACTTTTGGGGAAGATAGTGCCCTGGGAAAACACTTCTAAGAAACAGCAGAAAATGCCATACCCGCAGAGGAGGAGGGAAAAGAGTGAGGAATAACAGTAGGTATCAAGGTCAGGGAAGGTAGAAAAGGTGCTCCATGGTGGAGCAGATACTCCCTTGCAGCCTGTGGAAGAGACAATGCTGGTGCAGATGGGTATTTCCTGAAGGAACTGCTGCCCATGGAGAGCCTATGCTGGAGCAGATCTTTTCCTACAAGACTGCAGCCTGGTGATAGTCCATGCTGGAGGAGGAGAAAGGTGTGAGAGACCAAGAGGAGCTGTTATGGATGGACCGTCCCCTCCCTTTTCCCCTGTTGCTGCTTGGAGTGGGGATGGAGTGAAGTTGAGCTTGGGAAAAGGGAGAAAAATTTCTTTTTGTTTCTCACTACCCAAATCTAATTTAATTGGCAACAAATTAGAGTCATAGAATCATTTAGGTTGGAAAAGACCTTTAAGAACATCGAGTCCAACCACCGACCTAATACTGCCAAGTCAACCACTAAACCATGTCCCTAAGCATCAAATCTACATGTCTTAAATACCTCCAAGAATGATGACTCAACAACTTCCCTGGGCAGCCTGTTCCAATGCTTGGTAACTTTCCCCAAGTTGAGCCTGTTTTGCCCATGACTGTAATTGATAAGTGATGTCCCTCTATTTATCTCAACCCATGAGCTTTCTCATCCTATTTTCTCCCCTATCCTGCTGAGGAGGGGGGCATAAGTGAGCAGCTGGGTGGGAATTTCTCCCTTAACCATGGTTAACTCACCATAGGAGGACTTGTGATGTCTACAACAAGAGGAGTCCGCAACAAGAGGACTAGTTTAAAACAAAAAAATTAAATGAAGATTTTAAGAACACAAAGCACAGTGCTAGGCCTATGATTTGTTGTCCGGTAAACAGACAAAGAATATGTTCATTGCATGAACGAAGTATCTATTTGTATTTAAATCTATTTTATGCCATACTAAATATAACAAAACATTACAGTTAATCTGTTCAATTTATAGCACCTAGATAGCTTTTTGTGCTTCTGTTGTCTGGACTATTAAAACATATAACTATAATAAAATACTATCTATGGGAGTGTCATGGTTTAACCCCAGCTGGCAGCTAAGCACCACCCAGCTGCTTGCTCACTCCCCCCTGGTGGGATGGGGGAGAGAATCGGAAGGGTAAAAGTGAGAACTCGTGGGTTGAGATAAAGACAGTTTAATAGGTAAAGCAAAAGCTGTGCACGCAAGCAAAGCAAAACAAGGAATCCTCATGGGTTGACGTAAAGACAGTTTAGTAGATAAAGCAAAAGCCACATGCACAAGCAAAGCAAAACAAGGAATTAATTCACTACTTCCCATTGGCAGGCAAGTATTCAGCCTTCTCCAGGAAAGCAGGGCTCCATCATGTAATGGTTGCTTGGGAAGACAAACGCCATCACTTCACATGTCCCTCCACCTCCTTCATCTTACCTCAGCTTTATACGCCGAGCATGACGTCATATGGTATGGCATATGCCTTGGGTCTTTGGGGTCAACTGTCTCGGCTGTGTCCCCTCCGAACTCTTTGTGCATCCCCAGCCTCCTCGCTGGTGGGGTGGGGTGAAGGGCAGAAGAGGCCTTGGCTGTGTGTAAACCCTGCTCAGCAGTAACTAAAACATCCCTATATTATTAACATTGTTTTCAGCATAAATCAAAAACATAGCCCCTTACTAGCTACTATGAAGAAAATTAAGTCTATTCCAGCCAAAACCAGCAGAGAGGGTTAATATTCACAACAGCGATACCAATGCATCACAACTTGAGAGCAGAAAACATACTGAAATTACATGATATTTAAATTGCATCTCCTCAGAAATTAAATTTGATCTTATTCATAAATAAGAGGGGCAAAATCAAACAGAACAAAAATGTTTACTTAGAATTCTCTGCAGGGAGCAGACGTATAATGATGTGAGAGAAAATATGGGACTAATGGTTGACTTGGAAAATGTGAGTTTAAGTCTGTTATGAGCCCTTTCTATGATTTTATGGAAGTCCTATAGGTCTGATTAATTCCCATAACTGAGGACCGTAAGAGAGGAACCTATTCAGTCAGGGCACCTCTGCTGTCAGCCAATATGGACAAGCAGCTCAGCTTTCTCCAGGTGACATGTCACTGCCATGGGCACAAGTGACAAGGTTAATGTCATGGGGGCTGCAGTGGTGCTCTGTGTGGGAGTAAGCCATGAACTGGCTTGTGCTGGTCACAACAACTGCTGGGGCAGGAACATCCCTGATGGACAACAGCAATGGGTGATCCAGGCAGGGACAGCCCCTGAGGGGTTGGGGGCATAGTTGTCACACACTGGGGCATGGACACTAAGGAACAGTGCAACGGGAAAAGCAGTAAGCAGTGCATGGCAGAAAACCAGTAAGTGGCAGAGTGGCTCAAAGAGAGGGTCATACATGTCTTCTGTCTCATGTGTCAGTCACTTCACTGGAGGAATTTAGGGGGACTTTCTGCAAAACTAAGGAAATCTGAAATTCAGCAGTTGCAAAGATAGGTGTCCATTTTACTTTTCCTTTAAAACTGTGGATCCTCCTTTTTTTCAATACCAGAATCAATGATCAGATGTTTGTGTTGATTAGCAATAAATTAAGTAAAATTCCATGACTTGAGACCGTTCTACCTGCAGCAGTAACCACCAAAAGAGGCCTGGATTAATTTATCATCTGCCAGTGCTGCACAGTAAAAGAAATGGGGAAAGCATGTGAAAACTGAGTCAGATTTTAAGTCCTCCAGGAACATATTTCTACATCAAATTACCAGTGTCCATGCCTTGTAGCCTGTTTAAGGAAGGGCAGTGAGAACACATTTCCACTGGCTCAGCCTCTCCTCTGTAGATCAGAACAGAGCAATTTAATGTCTTTCACCGCTTACCTACATAGAAAATGACTGGATCCAGATGTTTTTGTCCTGTAAAGATCATGTAAGTGCGCCCAAAACTATAATTTTTTTTCCCAGCACCCAGAACTGCGAGTTGTCTCAGCATCTAATTTGGAATGGGGGAAGAGAAGAGTATGGAAGCCAAGATAGAGAGCAACGAATCAGGAAACAAGACTCAAATCATCAGGTGGCAGACACTCATCTAATGGAAGGAGTCCTGATGTTTTATTGATGTGAAGAAAAATACTGGTTTACTGGCTTTTTCCACAAACTTCATGGACAAAGTAAAAGGCTGTCTCAATCCACCCTTAAAGAAGAGCATGCTGTGCCTAGTGGTCTGTGGTCATCTAAAAGTCTTTGCAGAAAGGACTTTTGTCCCCTGCTGCTTTGCAGAATACTTAGCAAGGACCCTCAAGTAGGCTGCTGGCATCCTGAGACAAAATACTGTCTGAAAGACAGACAGTGCTGAAAGAAATTTTTTTCTTATCTTCCAAATTACTGTGCCCCTGTCAACACTTGTCCTTAGCCAAGAAAGAATCCTACCCAATTTTTTGTCCAATTTTGGCGTTGCCTATGAATGACGGCTGTCTGCCCAAGGACTGAGGCAGCTGGCCTGGTGAAAGCAACAAAGGGCACTGATCATGAACACACTCCTTAGCTATTTGTCCATGGACCTCATGCTTTTCTAGTAATTGTCTCTATGCTACAAACTCTGGGCTCCATCTGACCTTGATCTCTGCTGGAGTTGGCTTTGGAGAATGTCCAAAGCTGGTTTGGAAAAGACTTTCTCAGACATATGTCTGTACTGAATACATAAATCATGCCAAAATACTGTATCTCCTTGAACTCCTCTGATTCCAGACAGGAGGGATGGCACCCTGATTCTTCTGAGACTGGAAGATAGCTCTCGTTTTATAAAAGCTTGAAGTAATTTATTTTGGAGGTTTAAGAAAAGTCACTCAGCCTCTCTCCCTTATAGCTGCTCGAATGAATCTACAGCGTTTGTGAGAGTGTAGGTTAGAATTGGCTAACCTTGGGGTATTTGCTTACCCAACCCAGTTGTGTGAGGAAGGCAAGGAAAGAGCAGAGCAAACCTTGGCTCCCCTCAACTGTACTGGTCTTTCAAGTAACACAGTTTTATATATCATGTACTCCTGAAACCCCTACACGCATTTTCACGTGTTATTTCTGAGACCTCCTAAGCAGAAATGAAACTTCAAGCAAGCCAACTTGTACTTTGTTCTTTGTACTTAGCAGTGTTCTAACCTGCGGTACCAAGCTAAGGCCAGGGCTTGAAAGGTGAGAGAAGCAGTCTCACTGGAAGTCAATGAGATTTAGAGGTTCTATGGCTCAGCTATTTGTTGGATATACATTCCTATTCTCACAAATTAAATTGTGTTAGGAAGTCTGGTCCATCTCATCTGGATGTGCCCTTGTAATTAGAAAAGGCATCCTAGATTCCTCCAGTCATGGAAGAAAATCATACACAAGTATGGTTGGAGCAACAACAACTATTCTTCCTTCTCCAAACAGTCATAGTCATCCCACGGACATGGAAGTTGCTGGTGCATATTTCAGGGATTGCTAGCAGAAAATACTTTCTTGAAACAACCAGTGTAACTCTCCAGGTTCAGCAAGAGCAGGGAAGTCCTATGTAAATTTTGTCACAGAAACTTTCTTTAACCGTTGTCATTACACTCTTTAAATAATTGCTATTTTTGGCATTGATTATTGAACTTGTGTGATTTTTTCTGTACCAAAAAACTAAGCAAATACCCAGACAGTAAAGTGACTAATTACAACAGTCTGATCCAAAACCCATTTCAGTGAAGAGACACCTGAATCTCTCCTCTCTTTCCCATCCAATGACACATAATTCCTTCTTTCAGCTTCTGCTCACTTGGAATAGATTCTACGCAGTGTGAAAATACTTTTTTTTCCTTTAATCTCTGTTCTTTAAACACTTTTTTTTTCTTTGAATCTCTGTTCTTTAAACCTTTTCTTTTTTCTTTGAAACTGTTTCCTTTTATAAGATAGAATAAAAACAAATAAAAGGAAAGTGGAATACAGGACAGAACTTGTAAGAACAAAACATCCAAATAATCTTTCATTCTCTTTTTTTTTTGCACTAAGCTAAGATCAGAGGATGGCAGAAGGCCCTGAAATACAAAGATATTTAGGATGTGACTCTGTGTGTGCAAGTAGGTATCACAGATTTTGGAGGGTCATTTAGAAATACATTTGAAAAAGTTCTCCAAATCAGGACTGGATTCAGAAGCATTGTAATATTTCAATATTGATATTTTGAGGTAGACATCGGTGATAAGATGCTAAGAAATCAGCAAGTTTTCTTCTTTTTCCTGTTTTCAAGAAAACACCAAAGCCAAATTTTCAGTTTCAAGAATTTGTGTCTATACAAAAAAGTATTAGTTTCTGTTTCTGCTTACATGAAATAATGCAAAATCTCAGTCTTTCTGCCCTTTATCTGTGAGCATCAAATGCAGAGATGATGTTATTGCATTGTAAAGATGTTGTAAACTATGAAACAAAGCAGGTGACTATTTAGGCTGTGGATTTATAAAAATATAGAACATTCTTAATGATTCAGTATGGGCATTGGTGATGATCTCATTCATCTTATTCAAGGACCTGAACTCAGAGCTTTGTTAGCTTCTTGATACAGGAATGTTTTCCTCCTGTAGTTTGATACAGAACCTAATCTAGACTCTTTTGATCATTATGTGCTCATATTCTGTATCTTCTGTTTATATTTTTTGTTCCTTTTCCTATCAGCTCCTCATTGACTTAGACAGGAAGTGTGTTGAGGCAGAAACTTCCAGGCCTGGGATAAGATAGTGAGCCATGGCTGGGAACCTTCTATGTCATTGAAATACAAACGGAAATGAGTCATGCTAACAAAAATAGATTGACCACATTAACCTAATTTGTTACCTTCACTATGGTCTTCCCAGTCTCTTCCCAGAACGTAAGATTCCAGTATGAGTAGTCTTTACAATTTTGTGGTTTTCCTCTCACCACATATTATGTGGCAGGTGGTTTTTTTTTGTTTGTTTGTGGTTTTTTTTGTTTGATTGGTTGTTTGTTTTTTCCTTTGGAGAATGGCAAAATTGCAGAGGCTGTGGGCTATTTTGTTGAATTGCTCTAGGTAGTATGGCAGACAGTCAGAATTCTGTTAAACACTGACAATTTTTGAAACAATAAAAGAAATAAACTTTGTGACAAATACAGATCCAATAAATAGAACTGAAATTCCATTAAAATTTCATTAGTCTATTCAGCCATACTCTTCACACTCCATTCCTTCCCTTTGTGGGCTAAATCAGATGTTAATGCACATATATTTTTGACAGATTTTGATAACTTTACTGCTTTTTAGAGATTAAATCTGACAAGCCAGCAGACCCATTCTATGGCTGGGAATATGGAGATGGCAATAACAGGAATTATTTTAGGCAGAGGAAGCTGTGTTAATAATGAAGAGCAGTTTCCAAATAAAGCAGAAATTAGTGAAGTGCATTAAGAAATTCTTTAAAGTCTCAAAGCATTGCCTCTTTTCCATTTCAATAAAATCATAGTAAATTGCTATGAAGAGTTTAATGACAGAACCATTTGCTGCTGCAGTAGCTGTAAAGAAAAATGACTTAATGAACATGAAGACATAACAAAAAGTTGCAACACTAGTTGTTAGTATAAAACCCTGTTTTTCCCAGGCCAGGGAATGTAAGTTTTGTTTACTAACATTAGAATTTATAAACTCTTACACAACCTTATTACAAATAAATAATTACATTGAAGAACATTTCCATGAATTTCCTGAAATAAGGTTGCAAAGCTGAGTGCACAATAGCTGTGGAATATTAGAATTAACATAGTCTCAAGTTTCTTTCCTATATTTTTTGTAGAGCCGTTTTCCACTAAGTAAACTGAAAATAAAAATTGCATTGTATGGAGAAACACTAATGCCCTCAGGAGGGGTCAAAAGGGCTGGAAGCTTTACCTTCACTATGTAGACTCATGTACCTAGGGTCATCACTGAGCCTTGAAGGAGCATCACTGAGCCTTGAAGGAGCATTCCCTAGAGCATGCTGTATCATATCTCAAGCCTGAGCCTTCAGACTAGTCCTTGGTACGGGGTCACCTCTTTCTCATGAGCAACTGCTAATTTTAGGCTCACTTTTTACACTAAATAATCAAGTCTTTGCTATTCCTTTGGCCTCTTACTAGTTGTTTAGCTCAGAAGTCCCCACTTCTTTTGTTCACCTACCCTCCTACCCAAGGCCCCAAACACTCTCTAAATATGTCATCCTCCTTCCTCCTTCACACATCCCATGATCTAGCTTCCAGTCACTTTGTTCAATTGGCTTTATTGCTGCTCCTAACTCTTTATTGCCTTGGCCTTTAAGTGCTTATCCTTCATACGACCTTAATTCATAATCAGCCTCTACTGTTTCTTTCTGTGCATCAACTCCTTGAGTTGTCTAAGTATTGCTTTCACCCAGTGCCTGTCTCAAACTCCTTGCTCACCTGTATCTGTTTCCACTGCCAACTTCTGGAATCTCTGGTGAAGGAAAGAAAAATCTTTTCTCCTCCTATTCTCAAACCATTTAACTTGCTGACTTCCCTTCTTCCTGAATGACAAGAACGTGAAAAGCCAAGACTATCTTTTTCACCTGGTCAGTTCGATTTTCATTTCCTCCAAGCCCCTTTCTTCTGAAGCAGTCATTCTGAGTGTCCCCCAGTTCTCAGACAGTGTAGGATTCATCTTATCTAGCTGTAGCTATGTTAAATTTAAGAGTCTATTCTAAAGTGGCCTGTTGATCTCCATCCACTGTAAGTTTCCAGACAGTTAGTTATTCTCCCTCTGATACCCTCAGGATGAAATATGCTTTGGTAGTGTTTCTCTTTCTTCACTGAGCTGAGAAAACTTAAAAAAATTTTAGACCAGATATTTAGCTTTCAAATGATTAGTAGTAAGATGAGATAATTTCTGAATTTGTCTGCACTCCAGTTATCTCTTACAATTCTCCTCTCTTACAATTCTACTACCTAAGTGGGATTTAAAGGAAATCCCCAGTTGTGATTTAAAACTCCTCAGATATGATTCATTTCTTACCAAAAGAAAGGTGTCTTCCCCTTATATTGTCATTATAAGCACAGGATTGTTTTGGCTCAAATCTTCCAAAATATTTTTAGCCTAATGTGGACATTCAGCATGCAAAAACATCCATTTGAGTGTTTTAGGTTTGTCAACCAAAGTTCCATGTGGCCATAATTAAGATCTTGGTTTTAGTAAATAACCTTAATAATACCATGGTTATGATAGTGAGGAACAGGTCAGATTGCAGAAGTTAGTAATGGACCTGGGGAAATCTCATTTCCCTACCCAGTATTCAGCAGTCATTAAAATTGCAGCCTTTTGTAACATTCATTTATTAATGGTAAAAAGAATAATTAGTTACTGGCTAAGAGCTCTGTGACACACTTTCAAAAAGGTCTAATTGAAAGCACATAAAATTCAACAGGAAAGCTTGAAATTACTTTGTTGCACATTTTTAGAGAAAGAGGCGTGTCCCTGTACAGCCTGGAGAGAACACTGAACTCCTTAGCATATATTAGCAATTAGGGGAGAAATGACTTTGTATTTCTGGTAAAATATCTTCTCCTGACCAATCCCGTTTAGTCACATACCCATTTAGCAAGCAAAGCTAGATGTCTCCTCAAGGGTATCGGTGACATGAGTTGCAGTTTTCTAAAATCCCAGTTGTGAATCTGCACTAGGGAAGTTTCTAAACCCATAGCTATAGACCATTGCCTGAGAAGATTATTTTCCATTTCTCCTTCATTTCTTCTTGCCCATAGCATGCTGGTGTATGCCACAGAGGGTATATGCAAAATTCTTTTCTCTCTGTCCACCTATGCATATTATTTAAGGAAAGGCAATAGTTCTTGAGGAGCAGATTCTATACTTGCATTTGTGTCAACTTTGCTGTTCTCGCTCCATTGAGGGAGGTTTATTTTTCAATTTGGCTTTTCACAGCTGGCCCGTATTTCAACCTAGATAAACTGATCCCCTACAAAGACAATATCTGGAGGTAGCAAAATTTTCTGCTGACTCTTGCCCCAGATGTTCAGCTTCCAGCTGCTTACGATTGCTGAATAGGTTTTGATTCATAAACAGACAGTATTGACAGTAATCCCTCACAAAACCATTACTTCATATCAGGCATTTGCAGCACATAAATCCTGTTCTCCAAGGAACGTACATTATGTTTTCCCCTTTATATACTCAGAAACACTGCATACAATACATAATATCATTCTCTCATAAAGAAATTTAATAAAACAAGAAGATGTAGCCATAACCTGCTTCCATCAATGTGTGCAAGTACATCTCACTTGCATATCACTGGGGATATGGACAGATAGAATGAATACTTGCAATAACAGCAAAAATTGCACTGACTTGTCCCCTTTCTGAATGGATGGATTTCAATTTTTTTGCCTCAGATTTCATGGGATCAGCATTATCTCTCCAGGAAGTTTGCTGATTCTCAGTAGGAGTTTAACATACAATTTATTAAGCCACTTCTGTAAATTCTGCTGGCTACTCAGTGGAAACCTTGTCTTCTTTGTAAATCAAGACATTGAGCTTCTAAATCACTGAGATTCCTCTGGAGTCCGGATCAGACATCTACAGAAAGAGAAATTGCACAGTGAGTTAAAGATTAGAATAGGAAAAAGAGGTATCACTGATCAAATTAGCTGGTCAAATTTAAAGATGGACTGTGAATTAAAGACAAATGGATGCCTTTTCTATCGCACTGATGTGTTAATTTCAGACTTTTGTTACACATTTTTAAATGAAATACAGGTTGCAGATATTGTTAAAGGAACAGTATCTTTACAGAGCAGTAAATGGTGCATAAAACAAATTATAAACACTTGCATTAATGTTTATTCGTAAAAGTACTTGGCCTGAGAGACCATAATTAATGCACTAAAAGAAAATACAGTTTTGCTAGTTGGTAACCACAGGTGATGAGTACATGTTTTGTCTATGTGGAGAATGAACAAAGGACACAAGAAACAATTAAACTGAAATTTTAAATAAAGAAAATATACTTTTCCACCAGGTGCAGAGTAAAAAGGTTCATCCATTTTCATGGCCCAAATAATTTTTACTCTCCCTTGTAAGATGGCATGCATTCATTCCTGTATAAAGATAGACCCTAAGCCTATGGAAGTCAAAAAAGAAGATTTTGATTGGCTTCAGGTAACTTTTAAAAAGATCCACAGATAAAATTATTTTATACTGTTTGCCGCATATAGAAGGGAAAGAAACCTAAAATGCAGAGAACAAACGTACCTTAAGCTTGGTCTAGTACCTTACTAGTCAGTACTAATTTTGTAACAGAACTCCCTCAGCTCTTTGAGCAGGACTTCAAACTCAGACCACAGGATCATAAAATGACTAGAAAGAGGTAAGTGCAGTGCAGGGATTTGCAAATAGTTGCTATACAGCAAGGAACAGCTTACTGAAATAAGTACTAGAAGTGTACTTCTAACAAGACTGATGTTCCCAACTAATAAACCTGTTGTGAACCTCTTTCTTACTCGTCATTTGAAAACTTCCAGAAATCTTATATGATAGACTATTTATATACAAACCCACTTATCACAATTCTTTTAGTTGTTTTAAAGAAACAGATAAATACATTATTTATGAGATTCAGCTATATGGACAATTAAGCAGTATCCTTTAGATTGACTCAGCAGGTGATCTGATGCTGAGTCATACACTTTTGGAGTGACTGCCTGGTAACATTTGCATTAACGATCAGAAGGATTTATAAAACAGAAGCTCAGCAATACACATCTGAAAACATCACCTGTCTTAATGAAGGACATTGTATTTCATAGATGAGGGTCCAAATAAAGCATCATTTCAACAGATTTTTGAGAGCTCATGTGGCAAAGAAATCTGTGTTCATATTTTGTGTTGCCTGAAACTTTTCGAATCATAATCGAACTCTTGCCTGTTGGTTTATTTTTAAAGTTTTTTTTCCATAGTAGATATTTTATCTCTCCTTTCCGTTATTTGTTGTTTTATGCTACTTGCTTCTCCCAGTCTGCCCGGCCAGAAAAGGAGGATCTCATCTGTTCCTAATGCACTTGCTTTGTTTTTGATTTTGCCAGTCGTCCTTCATGTGTATTAGGCAGGATGTCCTGGCCATTTGCAGTACCTTGTGTTTATCTTGTTCTTTGTTTGGCACCTTTTTTATCACATGAGTGTCTTCAATTTTTCTACCTTTAGTCATCACGTTGCTCTGATGCTATAACAGTTACAACAAAGTTATGTGTTGTTGGTTACACTATTATAGTATGCATATATTTGGATTCAAGGCAAGCTAACATTTGTTGTATCCTGATTAGTGCAGTTTTGATTTGTAAGTGTCACAGTCCTCTGCTTTCGCTACACTAGTCTTCCCTGTTTACAGTAAATAAAATGTATATTAGATGACACGAGATATCTGAAGGAAAACCTCCTCAAGGGAGGCATATTCTCCAAATTCTTTCAGTTTGAAGTTTGGACATCCTTTTTTTTGCATGACTAATGAAGTTAATGACTCAGCCAGATTCACTTAAAAATAGCTACTATAACTCCACGTAAAACCTGGATCTTTATTTGTGGTGTGTTTGCCTGCCTTCTATCTAATACCTGCCCTCACATTTTTTTACTCTCTTGAGAGTTTTTAGATTAACAAATGTCATGCTTGTGTCTGTATTGGCTCCAGAGATCAGTCTGCAGAACAGCATCTCCACTAAGGAGAGATGAAACAGCATAATCCAATCACTGATGCATTAGAATAACGACCTGGAGACCTGGATTTTATTCCTGGCTCAATCACTAACAGTTTGTATGACTTTGAGCAAATAATTCTGTTTTCTGCCCTTTCTGTTTCTTATCTATGAAAGAGAAAAAAAGAGACACTTTGTTTTAGTAACATCCGTGAAAATAATGCATTCGAAATAATGTATGAAAGCTAAATATGGTCAACCATTCTGAGGTTTATTTGAATTGATTGTCTTTCCTTTTTGATCCAGTGAGAAAAAAGATGCATAATGAAACTGGAAATGGATTAGGATTCAGCATTGTAGGATGGTTTTATTGCCAGTGTTGGCTTTCCTATTTTACTGTAGTTTGGAATAGAGGAAAACAAGCTCCTTTGTGTCCTGTAATTTTTCACTTAAACCTAATCGCTAAATTATTCTACACTGGCTTGAAATTTTGGACCAAAATATCCTTTAGTTGTCAGTTTAGCAAGACACAAATCCAAAAATAAACATATAAATATATTAGGTAGACAAATTCAAAATAGAAATGTAGATAGTTTTTATTAATTTATTTTTTAAATAACAAGTTTACTTGACAAGAAAACCAAAGCTTATGTTATAATTTTACCTAATTGCTTTTAGCTTTCACTAGCTTCACAGATTATGCCCTGTATTTCAAATTTCAGTGCTTGTGATAGGTTCTGGAATCCGTAAATAGAATTCTGTGGCTAATACCATGCAAAAGGTTAGACTAGATATTTTATATTGACATGATACAGTTGTTGTTTGAGTATTCCCTATTTTTAGGTTTACGAATAGAGGTATTCCAAAGTCTGGAGTTGTCGCAACTCTCAGAGAGGCTTAAGGGTGAGGATTTCTGGGTCTACTAAACTTGAAGAATGAGAAGAGAAAGAAAACTCCAAAGAAACAAAAGATTAAGATTGGGTCAGGGAGCCAGAAAGAACTGCAAGTTGAGCAAAGCAAGCCTCTGGGACAGGGAGCAACCGTGATGAGAAGCAAAAACCCAGGTAGATTCTGAAAGACAATATGAGAACTGAATAGGATCCTAGCACCTCTATGAGCAAACCAGACTGATCCGTCTCTTGTGCAGTCCTAATGCTGTGAGATCCTTTTGCACTCACAATAAATCAGAATTAAAAATGTGGCTCTGATGAATGTCCATGTAGCAAAGAGATCTTCAGAGGAAAATGGGGATATTTCCACACATAAATCATTTTTACAGCATCTCTTAGCAGAGTGGAGACACTTCACATCTATGTTATAGATAGCAAAGATCTGAAGTAGTCACAAAATGGAAGTAAACGTGGAAGAAAACCAAACTGGACAGCTAAATAACCAGGACATACATTAAGTAATTAATAAAGATATATTTGTGGAAGAAAACCAAACTGGAGAGCTAAATAACCAGGATCATACATTAAGTAATTAATAAAGATATATTGAGTGGCATGGCTGAGTTGCTTGTACAAATATGCAATGATCCCTCTCTTGGGATCTCCATGTAAAGGGGTTATGACTGCTTGAGGCACAGACATTTATTGTGTCTCCACATTAAGTTTTCAGTCTGAAGCAAGTGTCCCAATCTAGCCTTTATAGTCTGTACAGTGCTTTGAAAATGACAGATATCGTGTACTCTCTAAACTGACTAACTGTATAGTTGTTTGCTATATTTAGATCCCAGAACATTGTTAATTATGATTCACTGAATTCAACTGAATAGATCAGATCGTCAATGAAAGCAGAACTCTCAGGTAGATATTGTAAATACCAGATCTTGGCAGCATGTGAAGAGCAGTCATAAAATTTTGAATTTCTACACTGGCTTGCCAGTTGATCTTGCACAAATCTATCACTATATTCCAGTCTTCCATATCCCAAGACTGTTCCCTGCTTTAGTTTCAATATTTTCTTATTCATACAGAAATATAGCTCATTTTGACTATATGGAATAAATTTCTTATATTGTTATTAGCTCTTCTGAAAACATGTCAGTCTTGGTGATTAGATTATATAAAGCAAATAAATACGTTGTTCTTACTTTAGCTCCAGAGCCATCACAATAACATGGGTATTGTCATTATGTACAAAGGACCAAAATTCATTTGGCATCTTACCTATGAAAACCTCATGTTACAGCAGATGAGATCTTCAGAAAAGGTGTGGCTAATCCTTTTCAAAATAGATTAGTATTCTGAAAACAGAGTTTACTTTTTCCTCACTTGATGCTGATATATTTCTTGGGTCACATTGTGCTGAATTCCTAGTCAGTCTTCAGTGGAGTTACATTCTTGTATCAGCTAAAGATATGTCCCCTTTTTCCTCAAAGCCATTCAAAGATGGCTTTTGAACACTTACAGATCTTCTAAATGGATGGCTTTCCAAGGGTAAAGCAGTAATAAAACTCTCACTTTAATTGTACTGGGGATACTTCATTTTTATTAATTCCATTAAAAGTAGAGGACTCTTTCCAATGTGTAGCTGCAGGATATTGGTGCCCATCTGCAAACATTGTCTGTCAAGGATGACGGAAATAAGGTGAGACATCTTCCTGGGAGGCTAAGCATGCTGGACAGCACTACAGGGGACTGTACGTGTGCAATAAGGGGCTGTTTGAGGTCCAACCTGCCAACCTTCCTCCCTATTCTCGATGGTTTTGCAGCAAATTTCTAGATGACTGGATTCTTCTAGGCAAGATATTATGAAGTTGTGCTTGTTAGAGTTCCTATGGCTTTAATAAAACTTGACATATGCTGTGACTTTTGGATGCAATCGGACAGCTCATGGGGAAATTAGACTTTATTTTTGTTAGTGCAAAATAATCTCCTCCACAATAAACTACTTGAAAAGTAACCACTGAAAATTTTATTTAGGAAAGGAAAGAAAGCTCTTTCTATTTCAAGTCTTCAAAGTTCAGTAAGATTCTTAATGATGCTTTCTTAGTGGAAAAAAAAAAAAAAAAAAGGAATCCCTGCACACCCCTTTGGATATTAAGAATACAGTATAGATATTCCTGTCAGGAACATTTACAGCACATTTATGTCCCTTCTTCTACCAATTTTCTAGAGAGACATGGTAGAAGAGGCGAAGTGGAACTTCACTTGATTCTGGAAAAGTCAAACTAACTCTACTGCTAATGAATGCATTAATATCAGCAGAGTAGGAACTTTAAAGTGGAGAAGGAAAAGCTCTTTTCAGAGTTCCTTGATTAATATGATGGTTTCAGATAGTTGTGGATTGACATCAATGTTTGCCCTGCATTGTCATAAAGTGAACATGCTGAAAAAAATGTTATCTAGTATAAAGGAAAACCAGTGTATGCGTCTTGCTTTGTCCCTTCAGCAAGTAGGAAAAGGGCAAGTACTTAACAGCTCATAAAATATGTTCTTCGTTTGTTTGTCTTACACTTTACAGGAGTTGATTACACAAGTGCTTCAGAATTCACTGCCCAAAAAAATACTATTAAACAATGCTACAAACTGTAACACTAAGAAATCATAATCTCCAAATCTTACCCATCTTCTTATCACTCAATTTATTAAACTGATGGGTCTATGAAAGATGGTATCACCTTCATAAACTCCCTTTTACTGTGGATAGCTATAGACTGAGACCCATAGTAATAGCTTTTTCCTTTTCTCTTGCACATATATCTGCAGGCCATAGTCATGTCTGCTTACTGTCTTCTGTTTCTTCAGTTTGTTCTCAGTTCCTGATTTTTCATGAAGGCCTTTTAGTATGTTAAATTTAACTGTGCCTTCACTGAAGCACTCCTAGAAGATCATCTTCCTGATTTGATATGTTATTAACAGGTCAGCTGCACTTCAGCTGTGCAAAGTCAAAACTGCACATTCTCTTATTTATTTATTTATTTTCTCAGAGAAGGGAAGTTTAACCCCATCATAAAGGAGAAATCAGAGCTTCTGTACGCTACACATCGTGCCAAAAAAGGCTAGTCTTAGGACAATATTATTGCATATTCAATGCCAGGTCTTACTGCTGCAAGCCCATGCTTGTATGTAATTCATATAAATACTTTTTCTTGAATTTATAGTACTTCGGCTCTTCTTGAAAGGAAAATGATTGTCCTTATTTCAGTAAATGGTCCCTGACATGAAGAACCAATAATCTCAAAATAAGGTTCTATAGCAAAAAAAATAACATTCTACACTTTTTCTAGGAAGCTGTTGGATGATTGTCGGGAAGTCTCAGCATTCAGTGAAGATGGTGAAATGAGAGCGATTTCTGTGAACTTTTGGAAGCAGGGCTCTCAATAAGAAATTTTCATCTAGGATTTGGCTCATGCACAACATCCCAGAAGTTTCTCCACATTATCTAAACTGTATTTGTAAATAATATCTAAACTCTATATCTAAACTATATCTCTAAACTTTACCCACATCAATATCAGAGGACTCATCTACTATAGACCAGCCTTCAGAATGAAATGTCACAGAAGACATGCAATTGCTGACCACTTCAGTATTTATTTGTGTGTTTGTCCACACAGTTCCAGTTCTCTGCCATCAGATCAGAATTCCTTTGGTGACATACTTCATAAACAGCTTAAAAACATCCTGGAGTGATGTTCTGCACTTTGCAAAAATTAGCACTTAATTTTTTCTCTCATGTAAAAATTTATTGCATCCCTGAAGAAGCTCAATGCAACAAACTACTGTTTGGAAGACATTGAGAAAACTCACATTCTTCTATGAGAATCATAAAATGTGGAAGGAGTACCTTCTCTGTTTCCTCTTTGATTTTGTGATGCCTGTAGCCTGTGTAACTCTGGATATTGTCAAACAGAAGAGCAAAAAATACAGATGGCACAAGAGCCCTAGTTTCTCAAATACGTGTTCTACCCATTCCGTTTTGACATTAATAATTCTTGTATAGTGGAAATTTGACAGTGAGTCTGTGGTATGTCTGAACATATGTGGCCAGTCTTAACAAAACTAGTGCACCAAAGTCCACAGCAGAGGCTCTTGATTTCGATTATTAATAAATGTAGTGACTATCTGGAAAGCTCATTGTAGAATCTAAATTGTCACTGGTGGAAAATCTCAACCTGTCTGCTCCTTATTTCTTACCTCAGATAAGCATGAGATGGACTTTTATTGCTAATCAATTTAATCTTGTCTTTCAGTTATTTTTCTCCACTATGACAGGTCATAAGAATATCTTCAGAAGAAGAGCAAGATTCTGAAAAAAGGGATGCTCTCGTAGTCTGCTTTTTTTTAAAGAAAATGTGTTTATTTTTCCAGTCCATGTAAGTTGAAGGGAAAAGTAAATGAGCAAAAAGAGACATGGAAGGTGTATGCTACTGTCTACAGATTACCTGAAAGAATAGTTCTGTGAAATGTGACTGTTATTTTCCACAGTCTTTAAACCTTTGAAGTTAAGTAATAACTTAATTATATAAGCTTATGCTCAGATTTCACACAGTAGGGCTATATTTTTAGATAGAGTTGATATATGTTTGAGATGACTCCAAAGAAGCGCTATATGCTTCTCCAGACATTCTTCATTCTTAATACCAGTGTTGGAGAAAAGATTTTAATTTCCTATTTCTAAAAGTCAGACATAATCTGTAAGAATACCTGTTTTAAGCTCTCAATGCTTTTTTTACATCCTTTTTTTTTTTTTTTTTTTTTTTTACAGCAGACAATGTAACAACTGGGTAAGAAGTAATCAAAACCTCGTATTTTTCACCTCTGAAAAGCCAGAATATATTCACAAAATGCGTTTTTCAAGATGGACTCTGACAGAACAAATGAGAATTTTTCATGCTGTAATCTTTTTATTTGCTGATAAACAAAGTTTCTTACAAATGATGGCATCAGCGTTACAGACCTTGATACAGGAACTCATTCAAAGACCCCTACAAGCCACGTTTTCTAGTGAGAAATACCTTTCCTGACTGTCTTTTAAACTTTGGAAAGAACAGGCTACATCCAAAAAAGAAAATAACTGTCATGTTTCTGAATTTACAGAAATAGTGTTTGGCTGTCTAAGAAAAATTTTTCTGGAGGTGGTAGACTAGCTGCAAAAGAATTTAGGGGAAGATCAGGGAAATCATACTTGTTACTATCACAAATTGTTGGTTGTGCTATGAATAACTTAGTAGTAATTTCATATTAATGTGTGATGGAAGTCTCTCTAACTTCAGTATGCTGCAGACACTGTCCCTCCAATAAAAAAGGGATAAAAAACAATAAAGACATAGGGAAAGGTTTCCAACACAAGTTCATTGAGCTTTAATTAGTTTCCTGATTCAAATCTTTTAACACACATCAAACATACGTGCCGCCTGATCAAACCTATGCTGTGGATGTGTAAGACATACCCACAGATGTCTTGGAGAAACCATCTAGATGCCCAGCTCCACTAAAACCTCACACTTATCAAGTTGTTGGTCCTCCTCCCCACTGTGACTGACCGGGCAAAAAGTGAAATCATGAATAACTGCCTCCTTTGAGTTTTCCAGCATTTTCACTTCCAGCTGATACCTGCAGAAAGTTGAAATTCTGTGAAGTACAAGAGGAAAAAATAAGTCATCCTGAGTTAGCTGATCTTCTCCTAAAGTACCCAAGATGGCCAACTGTGCAAGAATCTCATGAAAAATCTCTCATTCTTCTTTGGTATTAAATTGTGTTCCTTAAAAAGCTGGAGAAAAAAAATGCAGTAAGGAACACAAAATAGAACATAAGTTGTGAAATCAATTTCTTTCTTTCATCTTCAAGTGTTCAGTACTATATACTGGACCATAGCTCATGATGGCCAGCCATAATGGGTTTGTATTACCAGACACTTATTCAATTCATTAAATCATATCTTGGATTATAAATGACCAGAAATCAAATGCATAAGAGTAATCCAGATGGGAAATGGAATGTATCTTTCTCAATCCCCTTGAAGCAGTGACAAACAAGACAATTTGGGTAAAGAAAACCTTTATCTTCACTTTCAATATTTATAGTCTATAGTAACATTGGATGCAGCTACCTGCAGCTTCTTTTTGTAGGGCCAGTGCTGTTCCTGTAGAGATTACATGTGTTCTGGTGTTGGTTCTAGTCAGTCATTAGACAACAGAGACTCCTGAAGTTTAGTCATGGTTCTTCCTGGCTTGAGAAAATATCTTCAATAAAGATGAAACTGATAAGATCTACGTTATACAACACAGCTTGATTTACGAGGAAGGAGTTTACAATCACAGATGTTAACCAATTATTTTTTTGGTGTTGAATTGATTACAAACTTGGTTAAAAACTGCACAGTGCTTACTGAGTAAAGAAGCATTATAGCACCCATGGAACATGGATTCTAGAAACGACACATTAATCCGCATAAACCCTGTGCATATGTGTCCTTGGCAGTATAAGCCCAAACTATTCTGTTTAGGGCTTGACTGACGTTGATTTTCACAAATTCTTAGAACCATATCAGAGGCTATGATGAAATTCGTTTTCTACTAGCTTGGTTAAAGGAAGTCCGTCCCCCTCTTCAGTTGAGTTGGGATATACTATTTACTGTAGGTAATGACTTGCAAAGTGTATCCTACTTCCACTTTGAAGTAGGAGCCAATAGCATTGAAGAATTCTTATTTTAGTGTGAAATATTCCTGTTCTGAACTGTCATGACAGCCACAACAACTAAGACAGAACATTTTTCTCCCTTTTTTTTTTTTAATAATTTTTCTTTAGACTTGAGAATTCAAGAGGATTCTTGAGAATTGAAGGATAGGAAGCTGAGAAATACTCAAAACTCATTTATTGGTGAGTGTATGAACCCGCTCATATCACTGAAATAAATGTGGAGGTTTTTCGTTTGTTCAGGTCTAATGCATACCTTAGTATTAACCTTAAATGAATGAATAGGAGCTGTCCATTGTGTACAGATGATATTCGGGTAGTCAGTGACTTGTTGAATTTCCTCCAATGTTAATAGTCTTATAATTAAAGTCAATGCTATTCATCCGTCCATCCATCTCTTCCCATTTTCTTTAACTACTTGCTATATCATGAATGTCATACTCTGCAGCCCAACAAGCTTAGCTGAGAGAGAGGACTAAGACAAAAATCCCATTGTCCACATGCTTGCTCAGAGGGTACTGCAGAAGGCTTGGGCTAGAGAATATTGGTGCCAGTTTGCTTAGTAAGTGGAGAAAATGAATGTGTATTGAGTAATCATTCAATTCAAGACAAAAATTCTTGGAACTGTAATTAGCAAATAATATTTATTTCTGATCCTTTCCTGAAAGGGTATGATACAGTTATAGAGAATAACCTGATGACAAAAAAATCTTAGCAGGGATCATTAGGTGAAAAACATTCATAATAGCTACAAATAGAATGAATTAACTTTCCATATAAGAGCTGTGCCACTGGTGATTTCTCACTGACATTGACAGAGGTGGAATGGTCAAGTGTTGGCTCTACTGTTTTTCGATATTTTAAAGAGAAACCTTATTCATAAAGGAGTGATTGCTTTGTGTGCCTTTGTCAAGAACAATAGATTTTGTCAAGGAAACAGTGAGAAGACTGTTATGGATCTTATGAATTGCACCCGCAAGCTCATCTAAGCCTGAATGGAAAGACCATTGATATTACTGTCAACTTTACCCCTTCTTTGATAGAATAAGTCTCACAATTCCAGGACAAATTCATTCATTTTCTCTGTTATCTCTGCCTTTCCTGTCATCTCTTCTTCCTGAGTCCAAGGGGAAAGGTTTTTACTGGCAGGTGAAACCATATTACTTAAAGTAATCTCTGGTTGTCATAGCTGCTGCTCAAGGATCTTCGTAAAGCAACCGTGGATCCTTATGGCTTGTCCTTAGCACCCATTATTACACTCAGAGCCACTCTTGAGTCATTCTATAACCTGTATCGCTTATGCGCATCTTACTATTTTCTCACATAAATTTTCTATTACTGCCATAGCATACGAGTCCACCTTTGTTCAACTTGTCCTGAGTTTCCTGGTAGCACTGCCAGTAGCTTGGTGTTGCTTCTGAGTCTTCTGCCTCCATGAGATGGCTAGGCCATTAAATACACTTATGCACTGCTTTTATCAGATTTTCTGAGTTTATCTGAAATGTGAAATAAAGCCTACAAGTTGCATGGCCCTGTACCCTGTGTAAGTTGCCTAGCAGCTGGGAATCCTAGCTGAAGAAACTTCTGAGTTCTAGAACTGGGTCTTGGAGGGAAGAATAGGAAAATGTGTCTGCCTGGAACTTTTGTCCATTTCTGGTTTTTAGGTACTAAAATACAGGGGGAATATAGTACTACCAATTTGTCATCAACTCTTAGTTTCATTTGTTTTATAATTTCTTCGTCATTTGGTAAATGACATGTTACTGTGTCACCATTTAAGGCCGGGCCACAGACACTCCCTTAACCCCTTGCTTCCCCTAGAAGGGGAAGGAAAGGAGAAGAGGGAGAGACACTTACGACGTGGAAAATTAAAACTACTTTAATAAAACAATAACAATGAAAAAGAGTATAATAATATCAATACTAATACTACTACTAATAGAAATAAAAGAAAAAATATACAAACCCTATCGAGCTTCCCAATGATGATCAGGGAATTGCAAACTGCAGCAGCTCGCACCGCAGCCATGTCAGGGCAGCACCCCGATGTCCTGGACTGGGCTCCACAACCAACAGGGACCGGATTCAGGAATGCATGGATCAGGATCAGAGGCAGGAGAATAAGCAGGGTCCAACAGGGATGCCAACCATGAAAGAAGAGAGACTGACCCTCGTGATCCTTTAGTTTTATATTGAATACGGTGTGTATGGGATGGAATACCTCGTTGGTCAGTCTTTGGTGACCTGTCCCATGCACACTTTTCCACAGGTGTGACCCTTTTATGGCTTTTCACTTGTTTAACATAAGAGAGCCAGCAGTGACCTTGGTTCCCATAGGAAGAAGTATAAATATGAGCCTTTCTGCATACCAATCCCACTGTTACTTTAGTAACAACTATAAATATCTGATATTATGAATTCTGAAAGAAGACACTGTCTGAAAAACATGTAGCTAACTTCATAAAGTGCAGTTACTTAGAAGAAAATTAACTGAAAGAACAAAATCTACTTAAAGGAGAAATAGTCCTGTTTTAACCAGACCAGGACATACTGGAAATAAAATTTCAAGATGGATGTGCTACTAAAAACACATGAAACATGATAAACAGAGAAGATTACCCCCAAAACCCTAAAAGGCTATACACTTCGAAACTGTTTATGTGAACTGCTACAAAGAGTGAGTGCAAAAGAGGAAACCCACATTCACCAAAACCCTCCCAAATAAATGAACCCTCTTACTAAAGGGGCTGTCAGTGTTGGAAGGTACTCCTACAGGAGATATAACCAGATATCAGACTTCTTTTCTTAAATATATTATTTGTGCTGACAGATGGACTGTAAGAAATGAAGTACAGCACAGAAGTGATCACAAGCTCATTTTCTATTTTACTACACTGAAATTAGCCATCATTTTGTAGCTTTTCCTTTTCCAGGTGAACAAAGACCTGATAGTCAGATAAAGTGTTAAATTCAGAGAAGCATTACCAGTGATTTTCTTGACTATCACATTGTTTGAGAGATTGTGGTGGTGCATTTCTGCCCCCTCCTTTTTTTCTGGGCCTCGCTATGATTTCAGAAATTCATACCTTAGCATTTGTGTAATGAGTTGGGCAGTTAACCGTCCCTTGATGGTACCAGAAACTCTCTCACAGCTAAGGATGGAATAGCACTGACTGTACCGGCAGCTTCTGTTGCCTGGCCTTCATAGCTTGAGCAAAACAGGCCTCAGTACATCCCTTATCTGAATTCTATCTCGAGCAAAACACAGTATCATTGCTACTGGAATGTTTTTTTAGAATTCCAGGAGTTACCAACTGGAATTGTGGCCAGAATGGAAATTTACTAATGACAAAAATCAATCATCTTGCAAACCTATAAACAACGGTCCTAAGCAAGACCCTTCGAGCTCTCCTGGACCTCAGTGGGCTGCAACCAGCATCTCCCTCTGAGTGGGATGCCTCTCAGAGCTCGCAAAACCGTCAAGTTTACAAAGTTTGGAGGATCATTGCTAAAAGCAGACAACAAAGCCTGGGCCAAAAATATTTCACTCCTCGAGACTCAACTCTCGCCTGCTGAGAAATGCCAAGGCATTTGAAGTAAGTATTTCACTGAACTCAAGGGAAATTTTTCTAATAGGTATACCTATCTTCATAGATGTATTTCTTTATACATACCTGTGTATTTATTCCTTTATACATTTATTCCTTTATACATACATATATCTCTCTCTGTGTTTGTATGCATGCATGTGTGAATCAATTTAAATACTCTATAACAATTTAAGTCACTGTTATGATCATAGTACTTCACAGACGTTAAATTAGTCAGTGAATAAGTGCTGTTAAATGAAAAGTGCTGCTAAATCCTACTTCTAACTACCTCACCCTGTTATCTTTTAGACATACACCATTGACCAAGTCTGGAACTAGGGGCAGATCCAGCCACACCCAGATTTCTCTCTGAGGAGTTTAGAAAGCAAGAGGGTCTACTCCGAACCTCATGATTCAACGGGAAGGTCTCGCTTACCCCTTTCCCTTTTACCTCCGGTCTCTGTGTAAACCACTCTAGCTCAGTTTTAAATTGATTTTTCCTGTGTACACCTCTTTCATGTAGTAAGCAATGGAGTAAACCTTGCCATCGAATTTTGTTAAGTCACCTTTCTATTAATTCATATTAAAACTGTTTCTGCTGATACCTTTGACAGTAATTCCTTGTACAACCTTAAAACCACTCATTTGCAACACAAGTCCCAGCTGAACATTTGTTACTTCTGTTAGGTTTATTGGTAGCCAATCAGGCCATAATTATGATATCGTAGATCATCATTTCTTTATCAGTGAAAGGAAATAATTATTTTCAGAGTCAGTAACTTGTCTCTACATCTTCAACTTTATTAATGTGTTGAATGAGGTGGCATTAAAAGCATGCTACATTTTTTTTTCCCTTTTACTCATATTGGTTAATAAAGTAGGATATGTAATTCTTATTGCCTGCATGTATTATTCACATACCTTTCTGTCAACTAACCAAGGGCTATAGGACACTAGAAGTTTTGGGACTTGTAAATCTCAATGAAGACCCAGTCAAATGCTTAAACTTTTCCCCAGTTGGTGTTAAAAGATCTCTACCGGAACTGGCGGGATTATAACCCACTTCCAGTGCTGAACAAAGTAAAATAACACCAGAGTTTTATCACCTCCAAATTAATTGGTTGGCATTTGGAAACCTATCTCAAGTTCCAGGTCTCTTCCATCTTTTCATGCCTATCTCAGAGAGCAAAACTCCTGATTCTTACTAGAGGCATCTTCCGTTTCCCTTCTTTGTTAAGGGAGCAGAGTAGCCTTGTGGAAATGGGCACCTCAGAGGGGATAGTCACAATCTCATACTAAATGTTTGAAGACATCCAGAACTCTGGCAATAAGCTCTCACTTATTTTTTTTAATAAATGAAGAGCTCAAAACCAATCCCACTTCTTTAAGCAGCTTTAATCTACTTCTTGGATATCATTTAACTTGTACCCCAGAAATACAACCCCATGGAAGAGTTATTTTCCTGTTATCTCAGCAGTTGCTTGAGAAATTTCAGATGATCACATATGAATGCTCAGACATCATCCTTAGTTCAGTCACACGGAATGGCACTAACACAATTCACAGAATCATAGAATGGTTTGGTTGGAAGGGACCTTGATTGATAGCATGACATCAAAAGATTCAAGGAAGAGCAAAATGAAAGTAAAATGTTGCGAGTATAAAGACCCTTAGAGACAAAGGAAGTCACAGAAGCACCAATAATTAAGTCACAGGTACTGAAATAACTCTCATAGCCAATTATTTCTGTGTACTAAATTTCATCATGTAAGCTTGGGTGTGAGAGTCTGTATTGAGTTCTTGCTGAATGAATCATTAAAAGAGTCAAAACTTTTGCACAAGAAGCAAAATTAATTTCTCAAAAAAATAGCTTCCTTACATAAGTATTTATTTTCCACTCCTTCTCAATGAGCACTGCGTTCAAATGTGAGGAATTCAGAAAGTAAGTAAATAGATTGGTTTGAATGTTCTGATCCATACTGGGATTCCACCCCCTCAGGTTTAGTAGGCGTTTTATAAGCACCTTCATAAAAGGCTGCTGACAATAGTGAACAGTTAATTGAATCACATGGGGGGGGGGGGGGGGGGGGGGACACAAAGCAGGGGGGGGGTGGGAGTGTGGATCACAAAGGATACTCAATGCGATACTCGCTCAAAACAGGAATTTATGCAATTCCTGAGCTGAGTTTTGGAGATTCAGTGTCTTCATCCAACAAATCTGCATTTTCTCAGTTTACACTCCTGGTCTCACCTGAGTTTGCCATGCTGTGCTCCAAGGGAAGAATAACTGTAGCCCAAACCCTTTTGAGGTTTTATTATTATGATGGGCATTGCTCATTTATCTGAGGACACAAATAGATAATTTGTTATAAGGTTATATTCCTGCCCTGATTTCCAGTGTCTCAAATCTGTAAGTATATCTGTACAAAATTCATCATGTTCACCCATTTTAAAGCAGATTTATATATTTCATCAAGCTGTTACATAATAGCTGTATAAGTCATTAACAGGTTTACTGGAATAAAGCCCTCCAGTTTGGACTTCTGTCATTCAAAGAGGAATAGAAACAGATCCTTTTACTAGGTGTTTAATTGGTACTGTTGCATCATTTGCCTAGTTGGCTATTTTTACTTGATCCAGGGTAAATTACTGCCACATTAATAACCAGTTTTTCTTTCCCAGTGTTATCACAGGATCCTTCATGGCTCTGAGGACTGTTTTCACTAGGAAAGCAAGATAATAGATGAAGAAATGATAACACTGAAGGAAACATCACAAAGATAAGAAAAAGCTATTATTGCCATTGTACTGAAATTGTAATGTTCTTACATGCCTTGCAGTCCATTTGATTTGGGTTCCATTCAGCTGAGACTCAGAAGTACAATACTGAGATTGGCTTTTTGCAAGGGGGATAAATAACAGATATCATTAATAGTTTGTGCATGGATCAGGAGCTTAAACCCCAGATGCTCTGAGCCAACAGAGGAATCAATTGGGTAACCTGAGAAAACCTTTAGGTTGTTCAACATGCGAGAGGTTACCACAAGATAAGACCCAGGACATCCAAAGCCTATCCTTACTCATCTGTCATTTAGACAGCTATTCCCCCCATCTTTTTCTTTGTTTGTATTTAAATGAAAAGTGAGTAGGAGTTGTAATTAGTTATGTACACTGGAGACTATAGTTCAGCCTAAAGACCATACCTTGTGAATTTGGCAAGAATGTGAACTAAACATTTAGTAAGCACAATTAAAACCCAAAATTCTTAAAAGCACAGATTTGAAGTCTGAAGGCCTTAATTTTTTTCCTGTCAGTTTTCACCAAGATAACTCTTTTTTTGCCTTCTTTTTCAGTCTAACAGTTAAGTTAAAGTTTATCCAGAATATTTGCTTAACTTTCAGCTCAGCTTCCATCAGTATTTTGAGTTTATAAACCTAGGAGCAAAGTCTCCAACTGTAACCGAAGCTCATTTGTCCAAAATAGAGTCTCTTTCCAAGCTGGAGAATATTTTTGTCAATAAAAGTAGCATGAATTTGGGATGCTGTATCTACCCACTAGTAACACAGCAGAGAATGAGACCAAACCTCAGATTCACATTAAAGTCTAAAAAGTGAATGAAAATTAATGAAGAGTAAAACTTTTCTAGGTCCCAAAAGGAACTGTGAATAATTTGTTAGCCCCTTCTCCCTGACTTGCCCCCCATCCCAATCAAGCTACTGAACACAGTGTAAACTTGGAAGGAAAAACACTATACAGAGTTTTGTTTACTAAGCGTTTTATTAGTTGTTTTTATCTAGTAGATGCTTTTGTAGTTAAAAATATGTTTTACTTCTGTCCAATTTTAATGAACTATAGCACCAATGATTAGTGCTCTTTTGGTATGTTTTAATTAAAAACACATTCAAATATATTTACCTTTAAATTTTGACAGGTTAACATAACTATAGATTATAGAACTCTAAATGGTTTCAGCACTACACTGTTCCACTCTTCACACACCAGCTTCACTCTTCAAATATGTATTTTAGCAGATATATTTTAACTTTTATTTAAGCATCTGTACTTCACTGCAGTAAACCAACTTAGAACTTTTAGGCTTAATGGCACTTACACCTCTATGGAAGTAAGGTCAGCAGATCATAAGCACCTGCCTCATCATTTAGGGATAAGTACGGATAAAACATTTATAACACTGAAAGTTATAATGAGAGCGCCTGTGTTTACCTCCCCCAGACTCCTCATATTAGCTGTAAAAAAGGAGCCAAATAGGGTCAGAAGTAGAGGGTTCCCCTCACCCCCTTTTTCTTCTACCTAGTAGCTCTTGTAGGAATTTAGCAACATGAAAAAGCCTTACTGTACAGCCCATCACAACTCTGCAACAACTGTGGAAGAGATGCATGGCACAGAGAATTTAGAACATCTAAAACACCACCAGATAAGAGATATCTATGATGTTCTTTCTATTTACTGTGCACATCTGTCCTATCAGAAACCAAACTTGTGTATCACTTGGGTACCTGAACAAGAGGAGCAGATCAACCAACAATGACCAGGGCTTGCCAACAAGCTAGTGGTCAAAAAGTAAGTCCACAATCAGAATGGAGATCTGAGATCAAATCAGGAAGGCAAGCAAGCAGGTTAAAATCAGCACAGAATCAAGCATAACACAGATCAGCACAGCTCAAGCAAATACTGGAACCAAGTGCCTAAGCTTAAATGCAGTGCCTGGCCACAGGGAACTTGTGGATGGGTGGAAGTCCCAGCTGAGGCTGCTCAGGGCAATTAGAGCTCAGTGGTGTACTCAGGGCTCTGGCAGCACTGTTTAAAGACATCAGTATTACAGATTTTTGATGAAATGAGATAGACTTTTCAGGTTTTGTGATACTTGGTTGATAAAGCATTTTGAGACTAGTGATATAGGAAATAATGCTGGTAGATTTTTTGAAAGATGGTGTATTTTTTTATGGGAATGGAATTCAGGTAGTGTATAATGTTTTACCTTTCCTCTAGTTTTTCTAATAGCCACTATTTTTTCCTGAGAGACTCTACTCTTGTGTGCTAGGCTTTTAAATGATAGCCCAATTATCTGGGGAAGTCTGAAGTACGATCTTGGTTATGAAAAGATGGTTCTGAACTGTGAGTAGTTTTGGCTGAAGCCATGAGGGTTATTAGGAAAGTTTTGCAACAGCTGCTATACGAATGACTATGGCAAGATGTGTGGAAACAGAGCCCTGGCTGTGTGCAACAGTTGAATTCTAAGTGTTCATTGCTCTTTTTAAAAGATTTGAAATTATGCATCAGTATATGCAGCTCTTGCTTTTTACTTGCATCTGCTTGGCTAAAATGGTGTTCCTTTCACCGAGCTCTCTTGGTGACTATTCCTAAATTATAGGATTTTATTGCATTGCAATTGATTATCTTGCTTTGGTAGTTTCTTAACACAGATGTTGCTTCAGTGAATCTGCAGTCTGTATATTGGTGTAACATTTCCAAAACTACTCAGACTTACATGAAAAATTGCAAGAAATCTTATCAGAGTGAGGTCTCTCTCATATAACTTAGCATAGTTATAACTGACAGGCAGAATGGGATGCTAGAATAGATCTGCTTTAAATACCTCAGTACTTCTTGGGGCAGTTGTGACTTAAATACAAACACCATTCAAAAATGCTGTAGAAAAATATGTTGCATTGATTTAACTGATAGTTCCATAAGTTGTTCTTGTTTCTGACTCAGTTTCACAGAGGAAATGCTCAGGAACCTCGTTCAAATGCCTTATCTATCCTGAACAACTATTTCTGCTTCTGGACATCACAAAGGAAAAAGTGAGAAACAGAAGAGATGTGGGAAAAGATGGTTGCAGACAGGTGCTGTAGTGGAAAGGTTAGTGACATCTGTCTTGTTTTCATCCTTGAGGAGAGACGTACTACTTTTAGAACCTTTTACTTGCTGTAGAAACAGCTCAGTGAAGATCTGTCTCAAGATACTTATCTAAGGAACAGGATGAGCACCTTATGTATCAGGTCTGAAAACATCAGAAAGTGGAATTGGGGAGTAATCCCCCTGAAAGGTGAGTCCAGCTCCATGTGGTAATGGCTATGCTGAATGTACACAGTTGTCTCCATCAGCGTTATTTTCTTGGTATGTATATTTAAATCAGATTTAGTTGTATACAGTTTCCATGTGAAGTTGCATCTTTCTCCTCTAGAAAGAGATGGTATTCATACGTTCCGATTATTTTAGCTGATAGGTACTTATCTACTAAGGGCTTATTGGTACTGTTCAGGGTACAATCCTCAAGCTTTTCAGGCCAGGAACTTAGAGGTTTGAAGAAAAATAGGATGTTGTATTGCTTAGACAGGAACTAAGCTATGAACTTAGCTATGTGTTTTTATTATTTTTTTAAAAAGGACTGATTGATCTAGGAGGTCCTTGCTGCTGATATTCTCCATTCCTTCACTACTGCTCTATTTCTGTCAAATCAGCCTATTCTTTTTATTACATATAGAACTAAATACATTAAATATAGATTTAAATAAAGAGCAAGTTCTTATCCATTGTAATAGTGTAAATCCATGTTAGTGACAAGGTAAGCCTCAGGCCTACACAATTGGTATCCCATTAAAAGTAAGAAGCTTTGCAGTGGTACTGTAAGGGATAAAGGATTTTCAGGAGTCCTCCACACAGACATATATGCTCACTAAGTGTGTCAGGGAAAGGTATAACATAATAAAAAATCTGCTTCTTTTTAGAATATCTATGAGAGATTTTACAGCTGTTTAACTTGTTCACAGGTACTATATGTACATCGTGCTCTCTTAAATGGGTACGGCTGAGGGCTAGGGTGGTAGTTCAACCATTTCCCTTCCGCTTGTTAGAGTGTCTCCCAGTGGGGGAACCATCTGGAGGAAGGCTGAGACTGGCTCTTCCCAGAAAGTAACTGGCTACACTTGGAGGAGGAGGTTTGTGGAGTGCAGAGGTGGGCACACGAACAGCAGGAGGTACGTAACCTGTAGCACAGGAGAGATCAGAAAATGCTGAGAAAGGTGGAACTGACACATAACCAGGCCTTCTGTAATTGAAAATAGTTTTTCCTAGTGACCAGAATTGACTTTTATTACAATTCAAGATTCCATTGAAAAGGATTCAGACTGACACTAAGCTTCAATGAAAGAAAATTTGCACCTGCAAAGACACTGTGCGCAGGCAGAATTAACGGGTTTTATTTCTCTTCTGCCACTTCTTGAGTTTCTTTCACTTCAGAAAGTCTTATACTTATTTTTGTTCTCAAAATCTGTTTGGTTTATTTTGTTGTTTTGTTGGGTTTTTTGGTGGTTTTTTTTGTTTATGTGTTTGTTTTTAAATTCTGCTTGTGGTGGTTTTTATGTACTTTTTAAAAAGAAAGGTTCTAGTCAGTCTTGCGTCAAAGTCCTGACAGACCCAGGATCAAACAGAATAGAATATTTCAGTTGGAAGGGACCTACAATCATCATCTAGTCCACTGCCTCACCACTTCAGGGATGACCAAAATTTAAAACATATTATTAAGGGCATTGTCCAAATGCTTCTTAAACACTGACAGGCATGAGATATTGACCACCTCTCTAGGAAGCCTTTTCCAGTGCTTGACCACCCTCTTGGTAAAGAAATGCATCCTCATGTCCAGTCAAACCTGCCCTGGTACAGCTTTGAACTGTTCCCATGTGTCCTGCCATGGGATACCACAGAGATCTCAGCACCTCCCGCTCCACTTCCCCTCCTCAGGAAGCTCTGGAGAGCAATGAGGTCACCCCTTAGCTGCCTTTTCTCCAAACTAGACAAACTCAAAGTCCTCAGCTGCTCCTTGTAGAACATGCCTTCTAGCCTTTTCCCCAGCTTTGTTGCCCTCCTCTGGATGCATTCAAAGACCTTAACATCCTTCTTAAATTGCGGCATCCAGAACTGCACACAGTACTTAAGATGAGGCCAAACCAATGCTGAATACAGTGGAATAATCACTTCTTTTAACCTGCTGGTTGTGCTGTGTTTGATGCACCCGAGGATACGATTTGCCCTCTTGGCTGCCAGGGCACATGGGTGACTCATATTGAGCCGGCTGGTGACCCGCACCCCCAGATCCCTTTCTGTTCTCCCAAATCCTCTCTCCAACCACTCCTCTCCCAATTTATAGTTTCCAGTGTTACTCTTTCAGTGTTACTATTCCATTTTGACCTTATAGGCTCACTATAACTGATATTTATCTTTATTTTGCTAGAAAATTTTGGAAACACTGCAGCTGTGCAGGATAAATCTGACTCAGAACTTGGTCAGGTAAAATAACATTCCATCTCATAACATCTATTCAATTACTTTCTTCCCAGGGACAGAAATGCCCCACTTCCTATGTATCACATTGTGTGGTTTAATCCCAGCCAGCAACTAAGCACCACACAACCGCTTGCTCACTCCACCCCCCTGGTGGGATTGGGGAGAAAATTGGAAGGGTAAAAGTGAGAAAACTCATGGGTTGAGATAAAAAACGTTTAATAGGTAAAGCAAAAGCTGTGTGCACAAGCAAAGTGACACAAGGAATTCATTCCCCACTGCCCATGGGCAGGCAGGTGTTCAGCCATCTCCAGGAAAGCAGAGCTCCACCATGTGTAATGGTTACTTGAGAAGACGAACGCCATCACCTCAAATGTCTCACTCTTCCTTCTTCTTCTCTCAGCTTTATATGCTGAGCATGACGTCATATGGTATGGAATATCCCTTTGGTCAGTTGGGGTCAGCTGTCCCAGCTGTGTCCCCTCCCAACTCCTTGTGCATCCCCAGCCTCCTCGCTGGTGGGGTGGGGTGAGAGGCAGAAAAGGCCTGGACCCTGTGTGAGCCCTGCTCAGCAATAACGAAAGCATTGCCGTGTAATCAATATTGTTTTCAGCACAAATCCCAAACATAGCCCCTTACTAGCTACTATGAAGAAAATTAACTCTATCCCAGCCAAAACCAGCACGCACTTTTTTTCCCTTTTACTAGTAAAGCATTATCTTGGGTAATTGTTTACCCCTCGACTTGCTAATGTCTTCTGTCCTGAGGTTATGAATTTTCTGGAATCATATTGAATATTGGGGAAAAAAAGAATCTGAATTTTTTTTTCCCAGGAAACACAAGTTTATAGAAGTAGTCCATCAAAAGCAAGATAGTTGCTTATTTTACCTTTCTTTATTTTTGTTTCCTATTCTATTTTGTTAGTAGATTGTGTGCAGTTTGATACTCAGCACCTCAGATTTTTGACTAGACTGCAGTATAGTCTTTGCCTCCCACCGCTGAGAATGTTTCATTAGCTACGTGCAAAGTGAGAATGGGATCACATTACTAGGCAATTTCTCATACACATATACATATTTTGTATTATATATATTAATGTAGATGTATATTCCTCTCCCTAACCCCCCTTCTGCTGACATTGTGATGCGTTACTTATACAATACTGTCCCTGAGGGAAGGAACATGATGACACAGGAGGCTTGGTGCTTGTCAGGGGCAATCTGGGAAGCCACAGAGAGACTGCTGAGGTTTGCCCAGCCCTTGCACCGGTACAGCTCTCTGTTCATCTGCACCAGTACCGTCTGCATTAGCACCAGTACCAAGGGAGGCCTGGAGCAAATCAAGAGACACTACAGAGCTTTAGGAACAAAAGTGAAGGACATGGGATCCCTGATGGGCTCTCTGCAGTCCTAAGTTGGACTTGCTATAGGGGACAGTCTCCACTAGAACTGGATGCGTCGTATGATTTAGTAACTGGCTGCATGGCTGGTGTTACAGGCAGTCTCTTGGCTTTTGTAACCATAGGTCCTTCTTTGAAAAACTGAGCAAGAGACAGGATCCATCCACAAACTACATAAGAGTACTTTCACCAACAGAGTTCTCAAGCAGATAAAATTTTAAAGTATGTATGTTCAGGGTTGGTGTTAACATCTTATGGCAAGATGAAGCAAACAATGACTGGGGTGGTAAGTGCATAAGGCAGAGTGAGAAAAGTCTTGGAAAGGGTAAAACTGGTCAAAAGAGGGCATGGCAATGTCTGTACAGAAATGCATTCAGCCTGGGAAATAAGAAGGAGGAGCTAGATCTCCTGTATGTGGATGCAGAACTGCAATACCATTAGAGTTGTCAGGATGGAGTGGGATGGCTTATATGACTGGAGCTCTGTGATGATGAATAGATACAGGCTCTTCAGGTAAGACAGGCAAGGAAGATAAAGAGCACGGTGTTACACTGCACGAATGAGCTGCTCAGAGGTGTGGAGCTTTTCTGTAGACTAGACAACAGACTGGTTGACTGCTTTTAGGTCAGGATGAGAGGGGAGGCCAGTGAGGGTGACATTGTGCAGGGGATGTTACAGACTACCTGGTCAGGGTAAAGCACTGGATGAAATCTCCAGATCATTTTGTTCCTATGGGACTGGAGATTCTGTCTTACCTCTTATTGAAAGGATAGTGTGAAGGGATGCAAGCAATTCAGGTTTCTGGAGGATGTCAGGATTGACCTTTTCACATGAATTAGCTCAGGCGTAGATGTCTGTGCAGTAAAGATACATAATCAAGTGGGTCCTGGTGTCTATGAATTCTTGGACTAGACGGCAGTATGAGCATTATGATACTTTGAGCTGGCCATAAAGGAGAATCTAAAGTGATTAATTTCTCTTCAGAAAGCTTCCTTCTCTGAACCTATGCATTAGATATGTATAACATATGCTATATTTTGTAGATATTAATTTGCTGTTGCTTATATTTATTTAAACTGAAGCAAATAATATTGTAAATGGTTATAAACTGTGTTAAGGGCAATTAATCTGTCCTTTAGAGTAAAATCAGTGGATCTAGCTGAAGAACTAATGTATCTAGTTTTCTTTCCTGACTATTGTACCAAAGATACATAATTTAAGAAAAAACCCCAAACACAAACATTCACTACACCTTCTCTGTGCCTATCCAATTCATGTTCCTTGTCTTTCTGAAACTTTAAAAAATAACTCGCTATAATCATACGGACCATGCACAAAGACAGTTGAGACAGTTCAGAAGGCAGTAGCAGTAGCACACTTTGTCAATCTGTATTTTTTAAAGTCAACAAATTAAATCCAAACTAGTGAA
>NW_009632612.1:0-14211 GCF_000690535.1 Cariama cristata
AGAAGGGAGGGATAGGGGGAAGGTGTTTTAAGATTAGTTTTTATTTTCTTATTACCGTACTCTGATCTGATTGGTAATAAATTAAATTAATTTTCCCCAAGTGATCTCTCCCTGTCCTTATCTCAATGCAGGAGCCTTTCCTTATATTTTCTCTCCCCTGTCCAGCTGAGGAGGGGAGTGACAGAGCGGCTTTGGTGGGCACCTGGCATCGAGCCAGGGTCAACCCACCACATGGAGCTTGGCTTAATTTCAGCTAGTCCATTATATTATCCTGGATCATGCTGCTATGCCAATTGTCTTGCATTCCAAGTGACATCAGCTGAATGCTTTTGAAATACAAGGACAGTGCTCTAATACAAAAGGATTTCTCTGTGCCATTCTAGCACAAAGATTTTAGTACCTTGTAGATGTCATTGGGAGGATGAGAGCTGTAAATTTAACTTCAGAATTTTTTTTAACACAATTAAATCAACTTTTCATGTAAATTCCCTTAGGATCATACAGTGCATTTCAGCAGAGGAACTTTTGGTAACCGTCCAGAATTTTAGGATCAGGGTTCAGTGTTGCTACTGTTCTTCTCTGAGTTCTCATGGAATACAAAATGTGTGTGGACCACTCCACTACTCATGAATATACCATTGCATACCTGCCGAGGTCTGTTAGCTGGGATGCAGGTGTCAAATATATCAATATGTGTTTAGGAAAGTGTAATCTACGTTCCAAGAGGCAAAGAGATATCACAGCGTATGTTGGCTGTGCAAAGCCTGGTGGCTACTTGCTCCATCTGTGCACTTCAGAAGGGTCAATCTGAATTTGGCATACCGTGTACACTGTGGCATCTTGCAGGATGTCACATTGCTTGTGGTGACTCAAAGACTAATCTCACTAGCAATAGAATGGTCTTCAGTTTCAGTTTTTAAAAAAATAGTTCTTACTGACTCCATTTGAGTTTTATTCATAATTACAGAACTTTACAAATTTGAGATAACTACAGGTAGTGTGCTATTTTTCTTTTTAATTGGTAATGATGTGCTACGTTGTGAAAATCACATTGGAATAAACAGTCAAGTTAAAAGAATGATAAACAACAAAATTATAAATAGTAATTTAGAAGTTAAAAGAAAAAAGACGACCTGTTAATCCATTGGATTAATGCAGGTAATGGCAGCAATTTCAACTAGAATTAGGACTGTAGTAAAAGATGTAGGAAAAAATTTCCTGTTAATACCATTCAGGAGGCAAAGCTGCATTGCTCACACACTCAAAGTGTAACAGCTTACGAGATGTCGTAGGTCTGTTTTACAGACAGAAAAGGTGATACATTTGAGACACTTAAAATTGCCATTGGCATAAAAAAAGCAGGAGAATCCATCTATCCTCTCTCTCTGTTTAGGAATGCCTGCATTTCTGAAAGCATATATCTACTTTTGTTTTGGCTTTGAGATGTCAAGTGTTGCTAAGGATTGAGACATTTAATCGGAGGTAATCGGAGTTATAGCAAGGAGGACACATATCATAAACAAGGGAGACAGAAATTGCCAACAAATAGAGACAAAACCAGCAGTATCATGGGGAAGTTTAGTTGGTCAACATAGGAATCCCAGTATAGGACATAGGAAAAATGCTATTGCTTAAAGCAGGAAAAGCATACTGCCATATCAGTGAGTTTATGTTCTTGGAGTGTTTCCCCTCTATGAGCATTGATGGGAAAATGTAGTCATTTGATCCTACTTGAGTAAGGAAAAACAAGGAGTTTTAGCAGATACAGAAGAAAGATCTGCCTGCATTAAGGGACTGCCCTTCAGCAGTTGGGTTTTTTTTAACAACATTTTCATGTTAGATTTTACAGCTGAATGAAGACGTTTCAGTAGGTACTTGTTATTTCAGATAAGAAGGAGTGGTCCTTCTGGATGTGCAACTTCTGCCACACAGACAATTAACGTACTTCAGAATCCACTTGGCAGAACTTCAGAATCAGTACTGAATTTTAATTTCTTCTCCGCTTTGGCATCGATTCTTGTAATAAGAGCAGTATGAGTTGATAAACCTATATTTCTTTATGCAGCTTTCGAAGCTGTAGCTATTGTGAAGTTCATCACAGAACTAACCCAAGCATCTCTGGACAGGGACTGGTGTAGTGGGGATGCTGGTTTCCCAGGAGAGACATAGTTCATCCTGCGGGGCAAAGGTGCAGGGCAGCTTTTTCAGCAAGGGGTGGCCAACAGAGGACATTGCTGTAGTGAGATCAGATGGCACGATGTTACCCTGCCTCAAGATTGAAATGCAAAAATGACTTGGAAGCCCTGTGCTGTAAGAAATGCGTATTAAGGCCATCAAGTATCTGAAGCCTTTCTTGGTAGGGCAGCCAGTTACCATGGAGAGAAGCTCTCAAGTACTTCAAACTGTGGAGGTAATTGGGTACTGCAAGGACAGGCATGGCAGAAGTTGGCATTAAGACATGGAATGGTGGCTGTGGTGAAGCCTGGTGGGAGGCTTCGTTGTTGCTCTGATGGTGATGTCTAGGACACTTAATACAACTCCTTTTTCCTCTTTTCCTGTTTTAAAAACAATAAATGTTTCTTTCATGCTGCGACTATTGTGAATGGCTCATGAGCCTCCTCTTCATATGAGGACTGTAGCCCTTTCTTTCCAAGCAAAATGAGAACAATTCAAGCCCTGTTCCCTGAGAAATCATCTCTACAAAACTCTGGGTAAATGTGAAACGTGAGCTTCCTGTTGGCTGCAGATGCTTTGTTTCTTGCTAGGGCTCGTGCAGTTTCTTTCCAGCCTTGCCTCACAAGAAGACTTACTGCTTTCATTTTCACTGGTATATATATGCTTGAGTAAGATAAAATGCCATTGCATTGTTTCCTGATACCAAATCCTTGTACCTGGTATTATTTAAATAACCGTTATGAAATAAATACTACCACAGTGAGTCCTCTTTTTAATGAACCACTGAAGTACTTTTAAGCTTTTCTATCTGGTTTAAAAAAAAAAAAAAAAGATGAAATACCAATCCAGTTTTATCTCTTCTACAGCCTATTTTACAAACACTTTTAAATGGTGTTTACAAACATTGCACTACTGCTCCTTGATGCAACAAATTGTTAAGAGGATACAGTGATGTGTAGAGGACAGGTGCGGACAAGGAAGAGTCCTTTGAGAGTTTGACAAGACTAATTTCAGTGGACATCAAGAAGCAAAATCAGAAGTGGAGTAGGCATGGAGATGGGAATTCCAAACCTGAACACAGTGAGCAGATGCTGCCTGCCTGTGAGCTTGGAGATGGGCAGAAAATGGAGCAGTAGTTGCAGAGACAGGAGAAACCAGGGTATCTGATTTTACCTTCTTTCTCTTCTTTTGCTCTTTCTGGAATGTCCACTTCAGATCTTAAAACCAAAGTCTTCGGTTCACATGAGGTTAGTCTTTGTGTTGCGTTCTGTCTAAATTTCTGCCTTTGACAATGCTTGTTATGGAGCTCCTCCATCTCGGAACCACCTGGCCTCGGAGCAGGCAGGCAGTGGTAGCTGCTCACCTCCACTTCCCTGTTCCTGTCTTCTCCAATAGATCCCCCCAGCCTCCTCACTCTTTCTTTTCTATTAAACAATGTGAGAACTTTCTCTATTTAACCTCTTCCTTGGTTAATTTTTTCCCTCAGCAAAAGGGCAATTCATTTGACTTTGGTACATTTTCCAATTTCCCTGTAACTATATCCATCCTTTCTGATTGTCCTGATTCACCTTGGTATCCCCTATCAATCTGCTGCCTCTTATCCTGTCACTCAGCTTCTCCGTACCTTGTAGTCCTTCAGCGCTGTTGACTCTGCTGCTGCTTTTAATTCTCCTTCCATTGGTTATCCTGTAAGGGCAATTTGTTTAATCTTTTTCCTATTTAAAACTCCTTGTTCAGCATTAATTAAAAAGTAATGTAACACTCCGAGTCACACGGCAGAACTGGTTTTGACTATAAAATTAATTTCTCTGAATCTTTGTTATTTAGTAGGTCTGAGCTTTCTTTTTGATCCAAATTGGTGGTAAAGTGTAAGATATTTCTATCAGGAGATACCGATACAAGTGAAAAGTGAGGGAATGTGCAGAGTTGAAAGCTCTGATTGCTACAGCACCAATAAAACAGCTTTCCGAAATATCTTTGTAAATAGACTGCAATTCAGTTTTTAAAACTTAAAGGTGAGTATGATTAAAGTGGGTATGTATAGATACAAGCGGTAGCGACTAGTTGTGGTGTAGCAGCTAGATATGAAAAAAAAAATTAAAAAATTCTTTTTTTATTGGGGAAAAGAAAGATTTTCATTTTTTTTTCCTATGGGAAGATACAGAGAAGTAATAGCTTGAAACAGTATTCTTTTTTTATTGGCGAAAAGAAAGATTTTCATTCTTTTTTCTATGGGAAGATACAGAGAAGTAATAGCTTGAAACAGCATTTCAAAAATTGCAATTTCTTTCTGAACAGTGAATATACTCTACCAGCATTGCATGTTTCCGTGATAATGTTTGAAATATACCATTACTCAGACACATGCCCTGTGCCAGCCGTATTACTTGTAAGCAATAAATCAGCTTATCTTCACACAAATTAAATCTGACAGCTGGCCTTTCATCACTGCCTATCAAATGAACATGTCAGACTGTTCAACTCATTAACCTCCTGCTTAAGTCAGAATCCAGTCTGGGTTTCATATGAAGCGAGGTCACTGTAGCCTTTTAGCATCCATTCTTTAAGGAAGTTCCTTAAAGAACCTAAGGATTGTCCTTCTAGGAAGAAAGATTTGAAATCCCCTTCCCACTCAACCCAAATCCTTTAATGCTGTGGAGAAATTTGTCAGGCTGTCGGAATGCTTTGGCGGTACTCATAACAGGGAAATTCAAGCAAATGGCTTTGGAAAGGCGTGTGTGTATCTTCTTGTTGTCCAGATATGCAACTGTAGCATTGTGTTTTATGCTATTTAAAGAAAAGTTGAAAATAAATTATTTTGGAAGCCAACCTCTAATTGCTGAACACAGAACAACTTAGGCTGAGGTGTTTTAAGTTGTGGTATCTGTCCCTTACCTGGACACTGGGTAATAGCATATGGATCAGTTGTTCTCATTCTATGGATGTATGTGGGTGGATGTTAAAGTACATGGATATAACCTGTGCAGATGTGAAGAGGAACTAGAGAGCACAAAGGAAAGCGTTTCTAAGGAATGGTCTGGTTATAAAGAGTTTTTAGCTGAACTGTCTTGCATGTGGGTCAAGCAGTATTGACTTTATTGTGCTAGGTTTTGGACAATACACAGTATAGTCTCTTCCCAAACGATTTATAGACTAAACTGGAACACATACTGATGAGATAAAGAAGTGGAGTATAAACAGAGCTGTCAAGTCTTCTACTGTAAAAGTAAGACTTGCAGAACTGACTCCTATCTCGCACTTCCCTGCAGTCCTCTGCACTGTTTTGTGGTTGGTCTTTGACCCTTTTGCTTTCACTTAACCTTCATCACGTGCATGAGACCTAATGTATGAGAAGATGCTCAAGAGGTCTACAAGTAAGTCTAGAGAATAAAATCATGTAGAATTTTAGCAGGCAAAGAGTAGACTTGAATGCAGTAAAACAATGCTTTTATTCCTGACAGAAGCCCCATGTTAGCACAAGTAAATAAAATGTCAGTGGTCCAAAACCAGAGGTAAGCATGAATTAAAAAAAAAAAAAAACACAAACAAAAAAACAAACCAAAAAATGCAATTACTTGAGCTTTGAGAAGCTTGGTTCCATATCAAATGTTTAAAAAAACCTTAAGTTATTTGGAAATTCCAACTCATAAATGAAGATGCTTAGGTTACTTTATTTTGGTTATGACTATGCTATTTCTTGTACATGAAATGCGCAATATGAATTGCCCATAAGTTTTGTAACCTCCTCCAAGTTCAGATTTCATTTCAGGGTTCATTTTTGTGGAGCTCTATATGTCAGCCAAGAAACAATGATCTGAGTTATATATGGAAGGTTGGAGTAATAGTTGCATAAGTAGGGGAGCATCATGGAAAGAAAAGTTCTGCTTAGTCTGTAATGAATGAAAAACTGAGAAACAGATGGTGAGAATAAGATCAGATACATAATGAAATCCCAGAAGGTTTTGTGCTAAGGTTTGTCCTGCTCATCACACTCATAAATATCGGGGAAGAGGGATCAGTGTTGGGTTGACAACATGTTTGCTATTGGGAAAGTCAATGCTAAAACTTGTGGCAAAGGCATCTCATGATATTCATAGAATAGAATCGTAGAATCGTTTAGGTTGGAAAAAACTTTAAAGATCATCAAGTCCAACCATTAAGCTAGCACTGCCAAGTCCACTACTAAACCATGTCCCTAAGCACCACATCTACACGTCTTTTAAATCCCTCCAGGGATGGAGACTCCACCGCTTCTCTCGGCAGCCTGTTCTAGTGCCTGACAACCCTTTTGGTGAAGAAATTCTTCCTAATATCCAATCTAAACCTCCCCTGACACAACTTGAGGCCGTTTTGTCTTGTCCTATTGCTGGTCACTTGGGAGAAGAGACTGACCCCCACCTGGCTACACCCTCCTTTCAGGTCGTTTTAGAGAGCGATCAGGTCTCCCCTCAGCCTCCTCTTCTCCAGACCAAACACCCCCAGCTCCGTCAGCCGCTCCCCATCAGACTTGTGCTCCAGACCCTTCACCACCTTCGTTGACCTTCTCTGGACTCGCTCCAGCACCTCAATGTCCTTCTTGTAGTGAGGGGCCCAAAACTGAATCTAACTGTGGCCTCAGCAGTGCCGAGTACAGGGGGATGATCACTGCCCTGGTCCTGCTGGCCACAATATTAACAACTGGCCAAAAGAAAGCACAAATTTAACTTCTTGTCAGCAGACGAAAACTGATGAACCTAACTAGGCATTCAATCATTTCCAAATCAGCTGTTTCTGTTAAGGAAAAAGATCTTGAAGTTGGAATGGATTGTATTTTGAACGTCTTAGCTTCAATACTCAGCAGTGACCAAGGATGCAGAAGGGATGCTAGAAGTGGTGTGGAGACAAACAGCAGATGCTGCTGATGCCCACAGCACTGCAACGGCATGCACACTCCTCAAGTTGCGCATGCAGTCGTGTCCAACCCTGTTTTTTCTCTGATGTACAGAGAAGAGTAGAGGATATGGAAAAAAGACCTGAAACTTCTTCCAAGACTAAAACTTTTTAGCATGGAAAGGAAAGCCAACAAAAGGGAGATGGAGCTGAGGTCCATACAATCATGAATAACATGGGAAAGTTAAATAGAGAGTTACTGTTTGCTGTTTCTCATTGCATGAGCAATAGGTGATAGATCTCAAATAGAAATAGGAAACAGTTTTTACATTTAATTCCAAAGTCTAATGTCTTTTCTCATAGAAAAACATAAACCATTAGAAATGTTAGTAGATTCTAAACTCTGTACTGTTAATGCAGTGAGTTAAACTAACATGACAAGTGGACAGATAACTTTCATTCTCAGCTAGCATAATTAATCATGGTTTTCAGTTCCTTCTTAGTTTTCATCTCAACTTTCAATTAAAATGCTTATGACCATAATATATAGGTCTTATGTGGTGCCTATTATTTAAGCTGAAAACATACTTGAAAAGTCCTGAAAGTTACAGTTGTATGTATAAGCAAGTGTGTGTGTGTGAGTGAGGGTTAAAAATCCAGTTTCTACTTACAGATAAGACCAGAAATTTTGTTTGAATGTAAAGCTACTTTCTCTCAGAGGCTGGACTCTTGCCCTAATGTTACCAATTTCACAGTTGGCAAAATCAAATAGGTTTAGACTGATTCTTCAGTGATGATTAGTATCTTTCATTAGCTTCATATGGCATTAGAAATATGTTTTTTAATTGAGGTTGGCTATTCTGAGGGAAAAAGAATAGTTCCTGCCCTCCTTAGGTTGTTGCAGGCATGCTGGCTTAGGGGATGCTGCTGTTGTTTACATACTCTGTGTGGCACAGAACGCTGATTCAAAGCCCTTGGCTCTATTCTTTACTGTTCTTTTAAAGATGGGCTATAAAAGGGGAACATGCAGGGATATTTGACATACCAAGGGAAGAGACTCTAAATGTAGAAGCAGACTGTGGCTTTACAAACTATGCCAAGTGTGTCATGTTTATAATAGTCCTCTTAAGAGATGTAATAAATATTTTCTGAAGCTTCTTGTTCTAAATCTGTTTTACTGGGAATAAATACCTTGTGTACAAAAGGAAGAACTTGCTGCATCCCATCCTCTTTATATCCAAAAAGTTTATATTGTTGAGAAGAATAAAAATGTAAAACCAATTTGGTTTTGACACCCTGTATCTGCTCTCAACATGGAAACTGAAGTAACAAATACAAAGATTGTCTTTGTTACAGATAACATCATCTTTACAGATGGGGTGACCAAAAAAACAACAATAGACTGATTTGGAGGTAGACTTTTCTCTGCACAACAAAATTGGGAGCATCTAGAGATCTTATCTAATGACTCAGAAAAGTGCCTAAGTCTTTAAATTATTTTCGTCAATACAAGAAGATACTCGAGCAGAACTCAAAAGTTTCTATCTAGGCTTTGGGTTTCTGTGACTTTGCAAATGTTCTTATCTGTGTTGGTTATAAGATATGCCGTAAAAAGGTTTGACAGCATAAGAGGGAGAAGGAGATTTATTCTACCAGAAGTGGGAAATTGTATTCATTGTTTGTGTGTGTGCTATAGTATTGTGGGAGAAAAATATTTGAAAGAGCTCCAGAGGGATCAGTAGCCTGTTGAGTCAGCCTCCCTTTTCCAAGGCAGGACCGACTCTTGGCATATGTTACTCTAAAATTTCAACTGCCAAGAGATTCTGCAACTTCTCTGTGGAATCTTTTCCAGTATTTTACTGTTCTTGCTGTCAAAAAGTTTTTCCTAAAGATTAACCTAAATCTCCCTTGCTTAGAATTAAATTTCTTCCTGTCCTAGCAACATATCCTTTTCCGATGCAGTAGTCCTTTCTATATACAAATGCCTATGACCAAGTCAGTTTTTTCCTCCAGACTAAACAACGCCAGTTTGCTGAATTTTTTTCATATGTCACATTTTATACATTTTTCTTTGTTCTCTGTCTGTCTTGGATTCTACAGCATCCTCTGTCACTGGAACCTTGTTGTCCATAGCATTAAATCGTCTGAAGGCTCCCTGGAATGCTTTTTGGTCTGAGCTAACGAGCACACTCCCACATTAGGGAAATGTTCAATTTACTTATGTAGATGTCACCTCAGGGTCCAAAGTAGCACTGCAGAATGATTAGAAATCTGTAAAAAATGGTTTGCAAGACACTTGTTATATATTATGCCTATCCTTGTCTCTCACAAATCTCATCAACAATGACTTTATTATATTTAATTTGGGGTCACTCACTGAAAAAAAACAACTGTTGAACATCATCAAGCCTGGTGCCAGTCCCTGTGGATCCCAGCTGGAAATACTGCCTTTTCAAGGTGATTTCCCAGTTGCAGCTCCTCTTTGAGAAATGTTATTCAGCCACCTTAATCCAGTTATCATATGCTTTACTGTACTGAATACTGCTGTTTCTTGAATCAGAATGTTGTGCAATAACAACTCAAATCTCTCATCTAAGTTTGTCTGTTGCATCTATGTAGTTGCCTTTATCAACCAAATTGTTATTTCATTGGAAAATAAAACCAGGTTGATTTGACAAGATAGATTTTTTCCAGAGAATTTCATTGACCAACACTAATTATATTCCTATCCTCTGATTCTTCATTTCTCAAATGTATTACATTTATCAGAACTAATGACAGGCTAGCTAGAGTATATCTGCCAATGTTATCTGTTGTTTTTTATTGGTACCCTTCCAGTCTTAAAAAGATTCTGTAGCAGACAAAGATTTGTATATCAACAAGATAGACTACTTTTCAGCTGATCACTTCTAGACTTTTGGGTGATCCTTATCCAACTCTTCCAATTTTAAAAGGTTTGGTTTTGTATTAGATACTTTCTGATATTCTCTTCAGTTATCAAGGGACTGGAACACGCTGCATCATGGCTCGATGCAGTAACTTTTCTGCCACTTCTGAAATACAGGACAGAAACTTTTTCTGCATCTTTATTAACAACTTTGCCATCCTGATCCATAGAAAGCCTAAACTACTACTTTTGTTCTTAATTTGCTTGAACATTTTCAGTATCCTGAGTCCTTTAAGGTGAGAATTTTCCTTTGTCTTATTTCTTCACTGTTTTTCTGTTTTTACAGCTTTTACTGTGCTGCTGTTTATTCCTTTTTCCATTTGTGTGAATTGATGAAAGATAACTTAAATTGCTTTTGTTGAACCACCAAATCCAGAAAGTCTTTTAGCCCGTGTTATCATGCTCAGCCAAGGCACAGGTTCTGGACAACTGAAAAAAAAAAAAAATTAATATTTTTTTCCAATCAGTTATGCCCATAGTTACGGAAGAACTATGTAGCCACTCAGAACTGGGGAGCATCTTCTTTTGGAGCTGCAATGTGTGCTCATGCGTTCGGTTCAGACTTGTTTCTGTTCTCCAGTAATTTTCAGATTGTGGTTATTACTTCAGAGCTTACATTGTCAATTTACTGTTCTTTATCCAGAATACAAATTTAGTGTTCAATACATTTATTTTTTTTTTATTGGAAGATTATTGTGTGGAATGTTTTAAAAACAGATGCAGTGAAATGCTGCTGTTGGTTTCACAAAAAGTCAGGCATACATTTCCTATCTTGAAGTGTGGGAAAGTGAAAGCTCGGTCACTGTGCGGTGGTGGAAAAGAGTATTGTTCATTCTGCTGGAAGGGAAGAAGAAGAAAATGGCAATTGAGATAAAGTGATTCCGTACTGATCTGTGGAGAATAAGTGTTTGGGTGGCTCGCGAGGCAGACGGGCAAAGGGGCAAATGAGGTTGAGCTGCACTAAAATGTCAGATGTACCTGGAGAGGTCTTGAATCAGAGTGGCATTTTTGGCATTTTAACTGCTCTTTTAGAAGAAATATTGCAGAGGGGAAAAAATGAGAATGAAAATGCCTTTGGATAACGCTTTGTTTCCTGCGATTGTGGTTTTTCATACTACTCTTCTTTTTTTTCTGTCTGCCTTTCTGTATGGAATTGGCATTGAAATAAATATTTTCAGTGTGGTTGATCAGAAGCTAGAATTAGGGATGCAATTAGATTACTTAATAAAACTGGACTTCTAGTTTGCCTGTGCTTGGAAATGTTTGTTACATTGGAAAAGAGTGTAGACCTCAGAACTGGGATGTATCACAAAGGCAGTGAAGAAAGAAGAATGCAAAGAAAATTGGCTGAACCTCTGAAGGTATAGCTGATTGAGGCCCTCACAACAGACTTCTGCTTCTTAAAGCAACACAGATACATAGGAGGTTCCTGTTACCAGTGCATAAAATCGGCTTCTTGTATGGGAAAGCAATCAGGTCTGTAACATCTACGTATCTTCTCACCAAGCCATTTATTGGCAGGCTGAAGGTGTGGAAAATCATGACTCGTTCCCTTGAGATTCTTGGATGAGATTGTTGCCTTGGAAAGTGGGAATTCTATGGCACTGTTTCACAAGTGAACGGTTTGAAACCTAGCAGATGAGCTCCCTAGTCCTCCAAAGACCTGTGAAGGTGAGGAAGGAAGGAGCAGTCCTTCGGGAGCTGGAAGGGCACAACACAACCTTCTGCTGCGGAGCCCCTCTCCCACGGGCCAGTCCTCAGTGCTGCTCTGTGTCTCTTTCCACGTGAACTGTAATGGGACGTGTCTGTCCTTCACAGGCACTGACTCGGCACCTTTTAGGAACTGCGGAAGGGCAGAGAATTACCAACAGTTTGGTAGTTTAGCATGCCCTCAAGCAACAAAGCAATGTGTTTTCTGCTGGAACATTGGCTCACTGACAGCTACTGAAAATCCACAGGTGCTCCCTGCCTCTTTCAGACACACAGTAGTCATTGGGTAGACTAAAGTCAGCAAGTTTAGGTGTTTTGAATTTATCGTTTCCCATGTACATAATGATGTGTAGGAGAACTCTAGCTTTGTTCTCCATATCCTGCTTTATTAACAGTGTTGTGGTCATAGAGGAAAAGACCAACCATGCATGATCAGAAAAATCCACCCAAATGCAACTGCCTTCACCCTCATCCACAGTTTTATCACTGCATGAAAATTAAAATTGACACAAGGATTCCATTTTGCGCCTGTGTCTTCTAAACGGTACCTTTTGGAAAACACTATTTTGACATGCATGTAAGAGCCTTGGGTTTTGTCTGTGCTGCTGTCACGAGAGCACACAGTAAAGATTTCCACACTAGTTTTAAATTAACAAACTAATATTGGAAGTGGTGTTTCTGCAGCAGCACAAGACTTGGTACAGGCCATTTTCCCTTCCCAGGCAGGGAAGGTACCCATTTTACCTTCCCTGTTGCTGTTTTGACAGGGGAGGCATGCCGCTGCTTGCCACCGCAGGCAGTTGTGATGCTGTCTACGACTGACTCCTAGCCATTCGTTTTTGCCTTATTGTGGTATTGTATTTGGCAGAGTTAAAGAAATAAGGAAATTCTTTTGAAACAAAAGAGTGAGCATACAGAAATTAAAACAGCCCTAAGTTCAGGGTCCATCAGTTAAGATCCAAATCTTATGCTTAATTGTGTCAAAATAACGTCACACTTCTCTATCAATGTATCAAGAAGTAGCTGGAAGCCTTACTCATAATGAAGCTGAAATGCATAAGAAATACCTACTGCATGTGCTCCATTTTGTTCTAGATTGTCTCTCTAGCTATTTTAAAACTCATTATAACTGGAAAATTACCTTGCATAACAGCATGCACTGCAAGGACTGAAAGGGTTTGTGAATAGAAAATGGCAGTCTAGTTCCATTGCAATCAGCAGTGCTGTTTTTAGGCCAGCTGTGTACTACTTCGCAAAGGTTTTCTGTGGCTAAAATGTGATTGCTATAAGTGTGATGTTAGAAGCTCACAGAAAGAAATGAAATTTCTTCTGGCATTGCTTGAAACAGGCTTAAAATGCTCCTGCTGACCTGTGCTGGGAGTCCAAGCAGAATTTCGTGTCAGGTTATTAAACTCTGTCAAAGTTTAACTTAGTGAAGTGATCTCTTCTCTCACCATTTATATTACTTTTTAAGAGGAGCAAAGTCTTCACAAGTAACAGAACTATCGCTCCTAATATTCCTCTCTTTCGGAAGTGTTGGAATTTGATAATATTCCTAACATCCCTCTCTTTAGGCAGTACTTGGAGTTTGAACCTAGAGGCAGTATTTTCTGAATAGCTACCCCTTCTGTAGGAGATGGGCAGCACTCTAGATGCTTCCCAGGCCTGAAGGTCTTCTGAGGCATCTACACAATCTGAGAACTGCAACCCGTTCCTACAAGGCAGAGGAGACTACAGCATTTTTGCTTCTCTCCTGAAGCCTCCAGCTGCCCCGCTCAGTCAAACAGTAACCACGTCTGGAAGGGTAGGTCGGGAGGCTTGTTTTATAATCCAGCAATGCAGGGAAAATGGAGACACTGTCAGAAGATCAAGACTCCAGAGAGGGCTAAGTGACATTCACTTATAGGGCTAAATTTCAATAGAAGATGCTTGGCAATTCATTTTTCTGGTTTCCGATGTGGAGGAGGAGCCAAGACTAGAGGTGTGTAGGAGCAAGAGCACTTGTTATTAAAGCATAGTTTTTCAGACGGGTTGCATCCTATGGTAAGGAATTACTCCGTGAAGATGAGCTTTTGACAAATGCAGTCCCTTGATTGTGGTAGGTTCCTTAGCTAGCAGCTGCCCCTCTCATTTCCAGAGACGTGTTGCCTGGTCATCACTACAAAACTAACTTTTCTTTCCTTTATTGTGCAGGGACTTCTTTGTGGGAAGGTAAATTGAGCTCAAAATCTGATTCTTGTGTCTCTCTGTCCTGTCAAGAGACTCCTATATAGATACATTTTTTGAAGTTCCTCCATTGGCATGCAAAAAGTGATAACGTGTGTGTTTCTCTCTTTAGGGGTGGGGGCTTATTGCACTGAGGGGTTCCTGCACAGTTCTTGAGATACAGTGCTCTGTACATGGCCCTGTCTATCAATGTCTCTTCACCTCTTCCAAGAATCTACTGCATGGATGAGATGAAGGTAGCTCACTGACTAGCCTCTAATCCTATGTCCCCATGGGTAGGGAAA
>NW_009632612.1:14242-14939 GCF_000690535.1 Cariama cristata
TTCAGGTGATGTCTCCTGCTCGCTGCAGTCACTATTACTCGCATGAGACTCCTGTGCTCTGTTAGCAGCTTATCCCTTGTTATCACTTGTTTCCAGAGCAGCCATCCAGCACTTGTCCAAGAAATAACGTGACAAAGCCTGTGGTCTCCAATTTACTTTTCTAGTGTAGGGGAATTGTGTACTATGAAACCGCTTCTGCCCTTGAGGTCACTTGCTAGTTCATTTGACAGGACTTAAAACATTCACTGGATTGGCCTCGCCTAAGCAAAGAGCAGGCATTTATAATTTACTTCTTTAGACTCTACTTTTTCATGGCGGTTGCACCTATTTTACTGCCAGACCAAAAGATTAAGTTCTGCCGCCTCGTCCTGCTCAGTATTACACTACTTTGTTTTGGATTACACTGGTTTTGGTTCCAGCTGTGACTGCTTCTGGTGGTTTGGTTCCTCTCACTGTCCTGTCTTTGTGATCTTGAAAATTTGGAATGGGTGGCATCTCACAGGAACAGGTGTCCTAGCTATACTTATGCAGTGAAGGAGCTGCTGACTTTTTCCATAGGGCAAAGTGTTCAAATAGTTCAAGCTTTAAAGTCACTGAAAAACCCTACGCTAGTTTAGGGCTTTATTTGGGCAAAACAGGAAACTCTTTCTATGTTACATTTAAGTTTTCAGTAAATTGTGAATTAGTAAAATAATAA
>NW_009632613.1:0-7463 GCF_000690535.1 Cariama cristata
TGTTTGCATACAATACTTGATCTCGATTAAGAAATTTGCCGGATTCAAGTGCTCAGGGTCCATGGCAAAGATAATCCTTAAACCAAATAAGTGACCATGGCTAATTGAGATTTGACAATGCAGCATTATTCCCTTTAAGTATAAATTATAAACATCATATATTTATTCTGACTTGTACCTTTAGCATAGTTCAAGATACTGAGATCCTGGGAGCAGCTTCTATGTGACTGAGCTAACTATAGTACAGTCCTTGTTAATGATGCATAAACCAACCTGAAAAAAAAAATCAAGAACTGCTTAGACTTTAAACTGACACTCCAGCCAAGCCAAATATTTTCTGGTATACATAACTACATCACTGCTCTGATTTTTTTCACCTTTTTTTCTATGCTGCATCTTTCTATTTGTGCAGGTCACCTATTCCTAGGACCAGTTTCAATTTTATGAGTAGAGGTGAAACAGCAGGCTAGGTAGGAAGGCATCTGTTATGCTCTCTGCCAGACACTTCGTTTCTTTTCCTGCTGTTGTCAATATTTGATTCTTCTTTGCCTGTCTCTCTTCAATCTAATTTTAAAGTCACAGTCAGCATAAATCTGAGGTTGGATGGTTTTAGTATGGAAAAATACGGATTTTTTTTTTTTGAAGTTCATTTGCTTTTGATGATAGTCATTCAAGAAAAATGTATTTCAAATAACAGGCTCTTTTTATCAAATATTATTTTGGTTGTTTTTACTAGATGATATCAGCAAGGAATATAACATATCTAAAGCACATTTGCTTAAACAAAAGCAGCAGTAAATACTAACAAAAACTAGATCTAGCAACAATTACTCGAAGTTTCCTCCATTACCATAAATTCATGGGGATCTTATTTCCCAGGTCAATACATTTTGCATCTCTTGGGCCTGAGAGACCCTATTATGTAAATATATTGTAGATGGGAGAGGAAATGGTGCTTCTGCAGCCTTGCAAGCACTGTCCTGATTTGTGGGGAGAGGAGGTCAACAACCCCCTCTTCCAAAGACAGATTTTGAATGTTCCAGCTACCTGGTTTTGTCCCACCTCTTTAAATCTAAATTATCAAAATAGAGCAAAACTAGAGAAAATGGGAGTGGAATACTCCAGGCGTGGTGGAAAGGGCAAAACTTCTGCACTAGTAGAAAAGGAGATCTAAAAGTAGAAAACTGTAAAAAGGGTTAAAAAGCCAGATGCCTCATGCTTGCTGGAGTTTGGCACAGCAAAGGCAGGAGTGGTAGACAGAAATCTTCTTAAAACTACTTTATATTTGATAACAGTTTAAAAATAATCCCTGCAAATTTTACAGGAAATTTTACTCAGGTGAAAATCCCTAGCTCATTACCAATGCCTCTGGAATTAGTCACTGTCACAGCACATTAGCAAGGGAAGGTGAGATGGTGACTTACCCCGGTGGCATGGTGCACGCGACCCCAGGCAGCACGTGGGAGCAGGACCGGTGCGAGGAGCTCCAGGGTTTGGAGACTAAGGAGCTGATTCCAGAAACTGATTTTTTACTATGTCGAAGTGACCCTGTGTGTATGTATTTAACAGGCAGGGAAGCCAAAGCAAGCAAATCGAAGAGTTAATGTGAAGCCAGACATAAAGTGAGCAGCAATGTACTATTACAGCTATCCAGGCTGCCTGCAGATTATCGCCACACAGAGAAACTATGTCTTGTGGTTTCCTGACATGTTCTTTAGTGCACGATCAAGCTCCAAACGATTCTGGCCGCATGATGCCAAAAGCAGACCTTCTCAAATACACTGCGACCTCCAAAAGGCTATTGATGCCTAAGGAACCCAGCAGCCTCACGCATGCACACACTAGTGCACACTGGAAAACAATAACCCTTAAACAATCTGGAGTTTCAGAGGCTCCCTCAGGTTTCCATCACAGACTATCCCTCCCCAGCTTTCCTCAGCTTGAAAGTCCCGAGCCTCCATACGGGCTGGTGTGAGCCCAGCTCATCCTGCTTGCAGTGGAGGAGAAGAAAGATTGCACAGGGTGACATGTGCTTTCTCTCTTCTTTCTCCCAGTATTTCTGGCATCTTCAGCAACACTTCACACCGTTATATAATGGAGTGGGGAACAATATTTCTACAATTTTTATCCCATCAGGAAGGTTTCATATTGCTCTTCCTTGTTTTATAGACCAGCTGCAATAAACTACAGTGGAGGAAGATACAATAGCAATATAACATAGGAAAAGCCCATGCCTTTCTAGCAGGTAGGAACTACAAGCCTCTTCTGCTGCTGCTGGCAGGTGTGGCCACTGACTCTCCTAAATACTTACTCAGAAGCATGTGAGGAATGCCCTCACCAGCCACCCAGCAACAGCATCTGTGGGCTGCGGATCAGACCATTTGCTTGAAGGTAAACACGGAGATTTCTCCACCAGAAGGTGATGTTGCAAGTGCTCCCGACATGCCCGCTGGCACACTGCAGCTCCTGGCCATCACGCCTGCATTGGTACCACTGGGCTAGGCTGAGCTGAGTTCCTGTGAGAAAAGGGGACAGTGTGTCTGCCCATCCCCATCGAACTGAGAATCGCTAAAATCCCATTGATTTCCCTGTCTTGGCAATTATTAAGTATATGGCTACAGATGGTTTATGTTATCTGATAATTAGTTTCATGAGAACTGAAATGAAGCCGTTTGAGGGTTTTTTTTTCCTCTTCCTTTTTGTTAAAGATGTTTTCTTAAGGGGATATTGTGATTACATCTGCACTAGGGGAACATGAGGATGTGGTGCAGGAAAAAGAGAGAATTACAGAGGCTAGGATATCCTTGGCTCTTTCTGGCAGTGGTACTGCTCCATCGCCTCAACAGGTTCCCCCTGCAGAAGGTCCCTGGCACTGACTGTGCACTCTGGGGATATAGTTGTTTAAAGCAAAACTGTGTTATTTATCCATGTCCCAGTACTGGGGTCAGTGTGCAAATCCACTCATTTAAAAAAAAAAAAAGGCAGCTTCACAGCCTCCCCAAGGCTCTATGCTTGACCTGCAGGATGCTAAAGGTACACTTTTTTGTGGATCTTTAGTAAAAGTGCAAATTACCCCTGAAAGTGGTAGATACTTCAGTGCTCAGAAAGATATCTCCAGGCAGGGCCATGGTGCCTGGGAGGAGAGCGGGAACCTGGACTGTACTAGCCTTGCTATGGCACAAAATGAGAAAGAAAGATGAGGAAAGATAGATTCTGTAAACATATAATCTCTAATATGTTGGGGCTGTTAGAATAAATCTCATAGAAAAATTAAGAACTCATTATACTGTTATGAAACAGTGCTGGATTTGGTATGTATGGACGTCACTCGATACTGTCCAGTTGAAATGAGAAGCAAATTACTTCTGCAAAATTAATATGTAAAATAAAATTTTATGGTTTCATTTGTATTAATGTTACTACAAAAACTAACCGAAGCCAAAGGCTCCTGACATATCACCCATATAACTCCTACCTAGTGGAAAAAAAAATTCATCCTAGAATAATATTATATGGCTTGCCAGCTGTAAACCCTGCATTTTGTGTGTAAGTACTATTCAAATATGTTATTTCTTTCTAATTATCATGCCAAGGATAATATTTCTTCCATTATATAACATGCTCTTGCCCAGGGAAGGAAGAACTCTTTGTTACATGTATATTTACTTTCTCACACATACTGAAGACATTTAAGCTCAGCAAAATTCCTAGGGAAGTGCTTACGAGGACATGCATTTTGAAATCTAGGTTTGCTTCATTGTTTTTACTGGGAAGAGATACACATCAGTGAGAGAATAAAGCATGTTATAAGGGCACTACCTGAAAAATACAAACAGATGGTCATTCTTTGGAAACAAAATTAAGGGGAAGTTTAAAGAGGATTATAAGCAAATTCCTCTGTAGAAATGACGCTTGCGTGTATCAGAATTTTAAAAACTTCAAAACCAGACCTTGGCTAGTTATCCATGTCTGATATTTTGTATGACAGTCACAGCCCCTCTTTTATTAGCAAACTATTTCCAAGTCAACTTTAGCATTTTTTACAAATGCGTTTACTTAAACATCTCCTGTTAGCTCAATGAAGCTACAACTCACCCTAGGGACTGCTAAAAAGCCATTGGGAATGGGCAGTATTTCAGACTAACTGTATGTGATAAATACTGTCCACCTGAGCCTCATGCTGTCACTCACTTCCCAGACTACAGAGTACCTAATTCAGATATGGTATCCAAGATAAACAGACATAGAATTGCAGTGTAAATATTGTGCCTATATGTATTTACAGCCTTTATTCTTCCTATCACTATGTACACAAAAAATAATAATTTTTAAATCCCTTTTATGAAAGTTTAAAGGAAGTAAATGAGGTGGTTGCAAATACCAAAATAAACCAAAAGAATTATTCAAATCCTTTCTCAAGCAGTATTCACTCTGATTTATTTAAAGAGTGTACTAATAGAAAAATGCACTTTGACCAAAGTAATCCATACCAGAAATAAGAGAATAAGCCATCCACTGAGTCCATCGAAAAGAGGAGTTGAGGCATAAGAATGGCTAAAAACAATTACGGTAAAACAGCAGGAGAAAGAGAGAAAAGATGACTGACATGGAAGGATGGCTCCTAGCATGAGTGATGGCTCCTACCTTTTCTGAAGAGCAGTGAACATGTCAGCATGACTCAGGTGGTCTTGGATCCACCTAGCTTCTGGGCTGGGTCTAGTGGTAGTGTCACTACTGCTCTGAGATGCCCCTTAATGTAAGACAATGGTTTTGGGGAAAGTATTGTTATTTAAAAGGGAAGATTTTAAACAGCATGTTAAGAGAAATCACATATTTCAACTTAGATTTCTTTTGCAGAGCCGCTGAGGGCACACCTCGAACCTCCTCACACAGGATCCGGAGGTGTCCTGACAGCAGGAGGCTGTAATGCTGTCGTGTCCCACCCCAGCTGCGATTCTGTACAGCCTGGAGAAAGCAGACATGAGTTTGTCATTGGCTTTGGAGAGATGCCCCTTGGGAGACACGAACATTAAGGCAGTGGGTGACCTGCTGACAATGCAATGCCTATTGCAGCGAGTCTTAGGAAAATAGTGTCTTTAGTATGTATTTACACTTGTGGGTACCACTTGCTGTCAGATGACATAGCAGCCTCTCCCTGAGTAACAGTAGGACACAGGGAGTCAGCAAAGGCAGGAATGGAGCCATGTACATCATTCAAGGATATTTATAGGTACAGAACAAGCACTGTCTAAGGCAGCTCCTGCAGTGCTGATGTTAGCTGGTGCTGGAAAGCCACAGTATTTCCTCAGAATATTTCTAACGTCCCCTGCTGCTCCATGCAGTGGACACATGGGATGTTAACTTGTCCACAAAACACTGGGTTACCCTTGGGTAGCTGAATACTCCTGCGCACTGATTTCCTTCCCAAAAGCCTGTTTCTGTCATATGTCCTCCTCCTAGAAGTAACTGGTGACTCCGAAGGTTATTCTTATTTTAATACTTAGAAAAATATATAGTTTTAAGTAATCTGTTTATTATTTGGATTTTTTTTCAAGCTCATCCAGGAAACTCTGAAATAGGTAGGAATTAAACATTTTTTATCCTAGTAAGATCTGAAAACAGTACATCTTCCAGAGTATCCATAAAAGTAAGCAGAAATTAGAAGGGGTTTAGCATTCTTTAAAGATAATTTCTTTTCATAACTTTATACATTTCAGCAGTGATCCAAAAGGACTAGAAAAAACAAGTGGCAACATAATACTACAATGTAAAATAAAAACATAGATTAATACCAGGAATCTACAGACTATTCCATCTGAGATTGTGTGGGGAATTCTTTGAAACTGTTTTAAGTGACTCCAGCTTTTTTATTTATGGGAAGTACTTGGATGTTGACATTGAAAACAAGTTTTGCAAAAATCTCAATTACAGAATCTACGAGAGCAGTAAATAAAGAAAAATGTTGTGAGATTAGAATCAACAACACATCCCCCAAACTTTTGATCTTTAACATACATTGACTAATGGATGAGAAAGTGACTTCCAGTTTAGATAACAAGAGCCAGCTCTTTGGATCAAATAAATGCACAAAAGAAAAACCAGAGCCCCATCCCCAGCCTGTGAGAGACAACAATAAAACTCTACTGACTGCAAAGGAGAAGGACTGAACCCTTGAAGTAGACAACTGCAGAAAAGCAAAGGCCCCTCAGACAATGAAAAAAATTAGTAATTTGGCTCCTAGGTTGCATTGCTGTCAAAATGCAGAGTATTGCGAGAAATGGGAACTGACGATATTGCCTGTAGAAAAATCAGGATTGTTGTAATGGGGTTTAAGTGGCAAGAACAGAGCCAATTCCTAAATTGCCAAAAAGATATTAAATATAAACAATTCAGTCAGTCAAAAATTCAGTCAATCCACTCCGCAATTTTAAAACTTAACAGTGAATTAAAAGGCTGGCCAACTTGAGGATAGTGCTTATATTAATCACATGGGTGTTAACATGCACCTTCGTTAACTCTGCTTCATTATTCAAAGCAGGGGTGTTTTTTTTTATTTTTCAAGAAAATAATCTTTAGTTGCCTTCTGCCTTTGTTCACGATATCTTTCTGTCACCAAAATCAGCATGAACTTACCGATTTTTAAGGCCAAAAAGAGCCATTACAACACAGGCCATACATTTCATACAGTGGTTCATGCCTCTAGGACCACATCTTGTAGGTTGAACCCAAACTTGTCTTTTAGAAAGTTATCCAAATTTGATAGCAAAACTCACAGTGGTAGAAAACCTACCACATCTTTTGGTAGTCTGTTCCAAATGCCAATTGTTACTATTCTATGTGTATGATCCGTACATTTGCAAATATTTATAAATAATATAAAAGAATTCTATTATTATATCTTTGCATCTAAGACAGAATAAGGCCTGTTTATTGGCAGTAAGAGCACCTCTTCCTATTAGTATGCTAAACTTGAGGTTACAGGTCTGAGAAACTTCTTCACAGAGATAAATGAACACCTGAGAAAACACAGGCTTGTTAAAAAATGAAGGTGTATGGCTCTACTATGTGGCCCTGTGCCAACAATATGAAAAAGCAACTCCCAGCACCTGCACATGCAAGTACAAGTTTTGATTTTAGCAGATAAGTGAGGGTGCATGCCACCTATTAAAGCGCTGGAGAAAAGCTTTGATCCCATTGACATCTTATATATGCGTGTGCATGTGTGCTTAGGTGTACCCATTATATATATTAAAAGGTATTTTAAATAAGGCTCCTACATGAATTATTAAGATGCCATTCTGTTTCCTCAAGATTTTTGTGTTTATCACTCAGTGATACCTAGGATGACTGAGAAATTGAGAAAGAGGAAAGGCCTATGGTTTGTAATTTTATATGCTTTATTGAGCAAAGCACCTGGAATGAAACGCTTGCTCTATCAAAATCAGTGCCAAAATTTCCACCCA
>NW_009632613.1:7475-28790 GCF_000690535.1 Cariama cristata
AAGAATTTCAAACCCAAGTCAAAAGGTCAGCTTAGGTGCTGAAAGTTAAACATCTGCTTAAGTAGAAAAGAAAGTTCCTTCATTGTTGGCTCAGATGCATGGACAAGACAAGGCAAGACACAGCAGATGAGGCTAAATAGCAGGGTGAAGGTTTACTCGTCACTCTTAGAAGTGTAACTGTAATGAACAACGTCTAGGGCCTGAATATGTGGTTATAAGATATATCAGAATCCCTAAATAATTATTTTGGAAATATAAAGATTTACATTAATTGAACCAATGAATCTGAAGATCTTCATTGCCGTCAACAGATGCTTCACTTTCAAAGGTCCTGACCCGCTGCAGCCTGGTCCTTGGCTGTGATGCAGGGCCAGCCGGCCCCGAGAGCTGCACTGGACCTGTCTCCATAGGCTGTCAATAGATTGACTCCTTTTGCACTGTGGCATTTTAAGCAGATACTATTTCTATTTTACCTTTCTTTCTATGCTAAGAAGATTGGGGGGGAGAGGGGGCACGAGGGGGCAGGGAGAAGTTTCAGTTTCTACCAGTTTTGGCAAAACTGGCCTCTTTTGACTCCTGCTACTATAAATACCTAAATGCTCAAAGCTCAGTTGGGTCCTTTAATGGTTAAAGTGCTGTTCTCCGCTGATCAGTTTACCCTAGGCACCAACCAAGCTCATTCCTTCAGAAAGTTATGCCCTATGAGACCTTCTGCTTGCCTCCTCCTCCTATCAGTTCCTGCCTGGGAATAACTCAGCCAAATACCCCAGCTAGCACCAGAGAATGGCAAAACTTTGCAACTCAAAAATTGCTCCTACGCAATCTGTTTAATTTACCCATTATTTGGGTGTCAGTCTTCTACATTACATTTCTAAAAGCTTCAATCATTTCATTTTTAAGCATCTCAAGCAGGAAGGCTTCCACAATGCTTTTTCACACTCTTGGCTCCTCTTATTCCTTGTTCCAGAAGTGCTAATGAAGCTCCTCAGCTACGAACAATCTACCCAAACAGCAGAAAACCAGAATTCCGTGCCAGGGAAGCCTTAACGCTTACAGTAAGAAGGAGAAATATTTTCTTCTTAGGGGTATGACCCTTTTTTCTTCTCTGTAGTTAATTGCAGGGATTAACAAACCATACCTACAAGTAGATAGAAAAAAGGCAAGAAATAGAGTCAGCTTTTCCTGCATACCCTACTGCTTCAGATACTTAGGTTCTGATGCAGGCAGTGAAGCAAGAAAGCATATGCTTCTTAGTAAATTTAGTCTCTCATGTCCAATAAACTGAGAATTGTTAGAGTGGGAGTAGCCCTGATGAGGCTGCCCTATTGGACAGTCTCTTAATTACGCCCTTTGATCTGAACAGGCAACAGTGATGCTTTCTTACCTCTTTCTTACCTCTGGCAAATGTCTTTTGCACCGGTACTCAAGTACATACCGCGCAAGTGCATTGGGAAAGGGAACTTGGCATCTTTCTGCTGACCTGTGTATCAGGAGCTGGCTGGCTTCTCCCTGTCCCTAGACTCACCTTAGCTAATGAATGCCCAGTGATGCTGGTTCAAAAGACAAACTTTACAGTTCTCCTTTTCAGGGACACTTGATAATAGAAATGAAGACAACCAACTTCAAAAAGTAGTACAGGTCCCAGCTCAGCAACAGAAAATAGGTATACATTTTGTCCTTCAAGATTCCTGGCCATTTTCAAGCAATTCTTGCTTAATCTAGAATTTATAGTCCCTTTACCTTTCTGCGTAGTGCTTTCTCACCAGACATCTGTGGCAAATCAAACCAAACTTCCTCCTCACCGACCAGTGTCCTTAGTCTTTATTTGATACCATATTTAAAAGCAATCTCAGGTCCAAGATACCAGCATTTTTTCCAGCCTTCTGAACTCATCTTAAATTTCTTAAAATTCTCAGTATTTCAGACTATATTTTCCTCCTCCTATTTAAGGATTTTTCCATTCTTCAGATTTGCTACAAAAAACTGACGTGAGATGTGGCCATTCCCTTGCTCTAAAGACCTCACACCTGGATGGGATTCAGGAAGGTTTAACAGTGTTTCATGATCTCCAGTGTGGGTAGATCATGTGCTGTGGAGTCTCTGCTGCAGTCACTCCACTTGTCTTACTCAGTTCAGAGGCTAAATACTGTCATTTCAAACATTTAAGATGACTGCTTCTCAAGACAATGATAAGCAAAGCTGCCCAGGTGATGCTGAGAGAGACTAGAGGAGGCAGACTTGCTGGTGAGAAGAACAAAACTATAATCCTGCCTATGTTAAGACCAGTCTAAAGGTGGATCATTAGAAGAATTTTGTCTATTTCTAGGAGGAAGAGTATAATTTCATGGATGTATATAAATTGTTTGTGATACTGAAGCAAGCTTTTAAGGAGGAGGAAACAATTAGAGCACACTTATCAACCTTGATTTCAGAAGGACATAGTGCAGTATTTTTTCAGGGAATAGAAGACAAACTTTTGAACTGTTATTCACTGTGAATAGTGCTTCTGAGCTAATTCACACGTCAATGGGGCTTACAAATATGTATCTTCAGAACTGGAAAAAAAGATCCACGGCCAAAAGAACATTTAAGTCAAAAGAACTTCCTTTTGACCTAATTAAACTTAGTCAAAATATCTAGATTACATTCAATAGATTTTGACCTCATTAAAAGTTAGAATTGGGAAACAGTAGCAATTCCATAACTGATGTCCATGGTCAGTTTTTCACTACCTTTAAATGTGCTTGCTGCACCTCCATAGTTTGGAGTTTAAAGAAAGACGGGAAGAACTGTCATCTGAAAGTGGTTAGAACTACTGTTTTGTTCCAATTGAAAGCTGACTTTTTCCCACAAAAGGGTCATATAAGTCTCATTCAATACATATTCAAGGTCATTGTATAATAGGAGCAACACGGTGCATTTCAGAATTGGGATGTTACACTTGGAATATCTCAATATATAATTTCCTGCTTCTGTGCTTTTGAACTACCATCTTTTTTAAACCAGAAATTCAAGGTATGTGGAAAGCAAAGGAACTCTTTTGCCTTTTTGTCCTTTTAAAGATACTGCTTTTTCCTATGCCCTTCAATCATTTCTGTCTACAATTTATTTAACTGTCTCTTGAACGAATTGATTTTGCCACTCTTAGTGGACCTTTCTTATAATCTGTTCAATATGTCTATGTCCCTTTGGATGAAGTACAGTAGTTTCATGTTATGTTCCTACCTGCTCCTAATTTCCTAGGATGTGCATTATGTCATCGTGTTTTTGTATTTTTGCATTTTTGCCAGTGGGAAAATTTGTCTAGGTCCATTTTATCCGTTTTCTACATGTGAGGAAAAGCATCAATTGATCACCACAATATCTCCCCTTCCCTAGTGAGAACAACCTTATTTTCCTCAACCACTGCTCATTACATAAATCTTTCTGTTTTGCAAGTGCCATGGGTTTTAACATTTGATATAGAGATTTGGATCTCATCACAAAGTCACGTGGAAAAATTGGGTTTGTAGGTAGCAGCAAGAACATCAAAACTCATTTAAACAGCACACAATTCTTTGGCAACAACTGGTAGCTTTTGCTCCCAAAACAGAACTACTAATTTTCATTATCTTGAATTTCATGGAAACATCACAAAATGATTCTTGAGGTAAACACAATTAAACTATGAACTTACATAGTTTGAAAAGTAACACATTAAGTGGCAACAGGGGTTGTTACCATGTTTATTGCCTCTCTGTGGCTTCCATATTAAATTCGGGCAGTCAATGAGATTTACAGCAAGCTTCCTAGTCACGTTTGTTGCATTTTTTAGCTGTGAATCTAAGGCTTTAGCTTTAATAAAGTTCTCATCATTACCAATGTATATAAAACTGAAAAAGTTAGCAAATGTGCCAAAGGAAAATGGACAGTTCCATGATCCATAATTGCAGCGATCAAAACACCATTCAGCATCTCTTTGAGAAAGGCAATGAAATCAGAAGGAAGAAACCTTGAAGATTTGGTATGGGGAAATACAGGATTAATTTTTCTAGTCAGAAAGTATTTCTTTTTCTCTTCCACTAGCCAGCTGAAAAGAGAATAGAGACAATATGTTTGGCATCCTTTTCCATCAGTAATTATGATGTTTACCTCATGTCTTGGCCATGTTTAAGTACATCTTACATAGAGGGACGCATTCTCCTTAGCTGCTTTCCAAGCTTATAGGATATGAGCCGGCTGGTACAAAAGCTGTGTAGCGGCATTAACCTGGCACTGATCCCAGGCTGGTCAAGCCTGCTGTTTGCACTTCCCAAGTGTGTTAAATTTCTACTAATATTCTGCAGAAAGAGACTGCTAGCAGAAATACTTGCTGATACAGCTTTCAGAAATGTCCATTGTGGTATTGAACATTAACGATGTACTCACAAGTATTTTCAACAGCACTTGCATACCAAATACCATGCTCACGCACCCCACAGTCCAAGAGGATGGACTGTGTAACCTTTATGTCATGAATTGTGCAAGATTGAACTATGACCAAATTGAGAATTTATGTGCGTATTTATTTTAAATAACAAATATATTTGACCAGATCAGCTGTCCAGTAAGTTAATGACGCAGTAATATTTCTGATATAACTTAATGTCCTTTGTCTGGGATAATAGCAATAAGAACAGTTAAGGGGTTAGAAAATGTCAGAAGAGCTATGAACATGTTCCTATTTACTAACCATATCCAAAACTGCTCAGTTCTTGGATTCACTCTGTATCTAGCCTGGAGCTTAATTCTTTCTGGAGATCAATACTATGTAATTATAATTTTCTTATGTGGGATTCACTCACTATTGACATATTCATTTGTCTTTGATAGATGCACATGCATATTTTATCTACCATGGGTATTGTTTTTATCTCCCATGATACTATCCACAAACTTAAGTTAGCTGATATATTGCCTCTTTTCTAGTTTTCTTTGACTGTAGTTAAAGAATTTTCACTGCTCTGAATGTTTCCTTACTTTTCTAAGGCTCTCTATTATATTTGTGAAATGTTCTGGTTTGTAATGTCCATGTGGTCTCAAATGGGCTTTAAAAACAGAGTAGCATTAGCCACTCTGCAGACAACATGTACTTTCCTCAAGATAAGCAACAGTGAGTGTAGAATTACAATTCTTTTAAAGATTTTGTAGTGTACAAGTAGTGCACTGGAGGAGCACAAAGATCCCCATTCACATTTATTGCTTTCTCTGTGTCATTTCTCGCTTACCAGGGCAAATCTTGGTGCATTTTGACAAGCTCTGTGGATTTAGGTATTTTTTTAAAAAATAATTCGTCTGCAAAGTAGTAGTTTATCTCTTATTTTCATTCTCTCAATTTGAATTTTCATTAATCTCTCTCATTTTTCTAGTTTAATGTATGCATTCAGAGGCACAAATGCCAGGGTTTGTTTGATGAGTTAAATAATCTCACTGCATGACAGATTTGTTGATGAAAGTCACCTTCCTTCCTGCCCATGCACTACTTTTCCATATTCAGGAAACATTTTTAAGAGGAGACAGCGTTGAGGTAATTCTGCCCCTATTTAAATCCCACGACACCCATATCCGAAACTTAATACATGTAGGGCTTAAAATAAGAGCTCTTTAAAAGCCTTGGAGTTCAGAATTACACATAGGCAGCATTTAGCCCTTTTGCTTGCATTTTTGTCCTTCTTCTAGCAGATGCAGCAAACAATTCTTTTTTCTCTACTCTGAGCAACGAATTGAATGATACAGCACTACAAGTATGCACGACAATTTTTCCCTTTTTTTTTTTTTGGTGAGAAAAAAGACAGTAACCCTGACACATATGAATAGAAAGATGTAATTTTGACCTGTACAGACAATAGCCTACCAGATAGTTGGGATACAAATATCAAGGAAGGATGAAAAAAGACAGATATACATGAAACCCTGGCTCCATTGAAGCGGATGGGAATTTTGCCATTGATGTGAATGGAGCCAGCATTCCATTGCAAGAGCATCGTTCAGCTGTAAAAGTTGTCACTTTTAAGTCTGTACACCCTCATGCAATCAGTCACAAACTCCTGATGAAAGGATTTGTAATTCTTCATATTGCCCAAATATTTTTTTTGCCAGCTGACCCTTTCTCTTACTTAAACACAATCTCCTTCTCCAAGACATGTATTGAATGCTTTTGTTGATTTTAATATGACTTTTAGCAACTTTCCCACATTCCAGCAAAGCCTACTTGAATTCCAATCAATTCCTCTTCTTGTTCTTCTCACTTTTGTTAAAATCACTGTGAACACAACTGAAACTAACTGAAAATAATACGGATCCTGGTTGGACTGTGGCACTTTCTGGCTTCCTGATAGTGGTAATAATTTATCATCATTTTGTCTGCTTTTGTTCTTGGCAATACATTTAGATAAACTACTTATCTACTGCTGTTATCTTTATTATGCCAAACACTTAAGTTACAAACATGAGGGTGGATGTTTGGGGAACTTTTATGTGGTTTTTTCATTGGGGAAACTTCTTGCTAGCTATCTATATGGTCAGTGCATCTGACTACCCTCATGCCTGAGTTTTGGAGAGGTAATGACGTGGTTTAAAGAGGCAAAAGGAGAAAGTAGAGAACAAATCTTTTATATTATGCTTAATATAAAATATTCAATGTTGTAATTTGCAATAATGCAATATCATGTGACTTACACAAACGATTATAATGAATTCACAGAATAAAATGCTATTACTTTATTTAGGACTGTATATTATCTGCTAAAAATAAATAAATCACCCAAACCAAGTAAAAATAACCTTAGACAAAATAGCAAATGTACAAGCAAAATATTAATACAGTGGCAGTGAAGAGAGCTTGACCCTGGGTAGAAGTTGCAGGTCAGACAGCATGTGGTGCAGTTCATATGATGCCAGCAGGCAGTGCCCTCTCCTACTGACAGCTATTGCTCTCCCTACAGAACTGAGTGACCTGGGAGGGTTTCCCTGGCAAGGAAAACTCTCCTCCACAGAGAGATCTACAGGAAAATGATCAACATTTGCCCCACTCTGCAAATGAACCAGCACATGGTAGAAGACCAAAGTGACTACCTGAAACGAGGAAGAAAGTAAACATTTTTGCTATATGTTTCCTTCAGGCAGAGTGGGTATGGTGGCTTTTACAACTGCAGCAACCAGCACCGAGGCAACAGACTTCGTCTAATGCACCAAAGGGAGCTTTGCAGACATGCTCCACCCCAGCACCTTTAATCAAACCCAACAGCAGCAGTCAGCTTTTGACCCTATCTGAATTTCTAGGATCTGCACCGCATTTTGCTGTACCTTAACACTTCGGCAGTGGTTCAACCATGCAAAGCCTTGCAGGACCTCAGCTCCTAGTGAATACTGAAGAGCACCCTTGCACAGACGTCAGAAAGCTGACAGTACCCACCAGGTCCCATTTACTTCAGCAGGTGAGGAGAAATAGAGAGGGTTAAGGGCTCCTCCCACTGCTCTGGCAAGCAGGAGCTCTGCCTTTGGCAGGCTCTGCCCAGCAGCCCTGTTTGAAGTCCCAGGGATCTGCCCTCCGACCATGAGCTCCTCCGAGATGAAGGAACGCAGCTATTTACCAGTCTGATGCTGGGACTGAAAGTAGAAGGCAGTTTTGCCAGTGAGATAATCAAAGGGAAACCTATGAAAATATGCTTCCTAGCTATATCCAAGGGAAACCTATCCTGAGAACAAGTCACGTGAGTTTAATAAACAGATCCTTAAAATAGTTAACACTTTTACTGAAAATCTTCCAGTGATCCTAGCCCCTGATAGAAGTCTCATTGGGGGTACACCTACAGCTGTCAGATTTGACATGTAAAAATCAAGTTAATCTGCTTCAAATTTAATTTGAGGAGAAAGAGGGTAAAAATTAAACACAATTGGTTTAGAATAAAATGGCTACTTTGTAGTTCTTGACCCTTTTATTTATAGTAAATATTTCGCTTACCTTGGAGTAATTTTTATTTTGAATGTCTGTAATTAATGACATGGTTCATTAGTCGCAAGGAAGCTAATGTAGTTCTGCTATACAGTAGTTCACATAATTGTGGGAGGTAACTCATTCCACATGCTCGAACATTGTAATTTCAAAATATTTTCCTAATAGTTCTCAAATAGAAGTATTTCTAAGTGTACATCGAAAACTGCCTATATCCAAGTAACATTAACAAAATATAGTTGAAGCATAACATGCCAGGAAGTATTATTTTTGGCTGTAACATAATTGGTATCACATGCTGTTGCTATTTTATATACTCTTTTCCTTTTTGCCTTAACTTTTATTATTTTATATGGGCACAGGTATTACCTGAGGGTGACTTTGCATAATAAGATGCAAATGTATGCTAGGTATTGGAATTTTAGCCATTTAGTTTTCTTGTTTCAAGTTGCAACAAATATATGAAGCAGTTAAAGAAACTAATCTACCAAATAATTCCCCTTACACTTGGCAGAATAAACATAGTTTTAACATGGCATTTTAAAAATCAATTTAGATAGGAAAGTGAAGCACAAGATCTAGAATAAGACTGAATCTGGAAAAAATGAACACAGCGCATACTCCATAAAACTCACTTTTACGTAGAGGTATTTGACTCCCTTACCTGTAAGATCTTCAGAAGCCTGATAACTTGCAATCCATACCCCACTGGCTGGGTGGCTCCTTACCCTGTCTTTAGGATGAATCAGACACTCATCTTCCACCCTATAAAACTCTTTATATATGTGCCCACTTAAGATTTCTGCTTGTCAGTCGATGGCAAGATCCTCAATACTGTGTGCCCAAGCTAAAATGCAACTAAGAAATCCCAATAGTGAAACAGGTACAGCAGATTATTCCTGTTCCATCCTGCAGCTATTTAATGGGGGACCTGGGGGGAGAGTAGATATGGAACAGTTAAGAATGTGAGATATTTACCTGTGTTTACTCTCAACAACATTACATGGATGTGATAATGTAGATGTAATAATATTGATGTGGTAATAGTGGATATTACTGGTTTCATAGGTACACAAGAGGGACTTGCTATGCCTTTGTTTTTAAAGAAACAGTTTTTAAAGACTTTTAGGATATACTTCCAAGTATTAAAAGGCGATCTAGCTACTGAAACAGAAGGATTTGCTTCCAACCTTGCTAAGTAAACAAAGTCGTTATGTGACCTGATCAGCTTATGCTTGAATCTTCCGTGATCATGCAATAAATGCATTAACAGCCCAAACTGACTCAAGATTGAATATCAATGCTTGACATACTTTGCACACTTAACATTTGTGTAAGTAACCAAACCTGAACTCCATATTTCAGGTTCAGGTCTAAATCTCATTAAAGTCTATAGAAGCCTATCCATTAGCCTGAACAGCATTTGGTTCAAGATACTTTCTGGCTGCTAGCAGAGTGTGTTGAGTGAGTCCTGACCTGAGGTGTGTTCCTGGCTGTGCCCTGACCCCAGACGTTTGGACAACTTGGTCTCCTTGGGACAGAGCCGAAGCACATGGGTCAGGCAGGGATCTGGGCACCTGAGATTCCATGGTCTGGGCAAGTGGGGGACCAAGACAGAGATTGGTACCTCAGGGGTTACCTGTCCTGCCACGTATAGGTGGCCTCTGGAAGTAAAAGCAAGGTTACAGACCTGAAAAAGTACCAGTATGTTAAAATACTTTAAATACACACTTTATATACACAGCTGCAAATCTGGTTTCATTCTGGAAAACTTAAGAGAAAAGCGCTAAGTGTGGCTTATTATGATAAGCAGGTGTATTACATAGGCAATGTCATTTTTCAGGAAACAGGACTGGGATAAAAACTATGAAGAAGTGAGAAGTATTTGTCCACTTGAAGAAAAAAAACCTATTCAATTATTTCATTATTTTCAGGCTTGAGCTGTGCCTTATAAGGCTAAATTGTCTTACTTAATATTGAGGATCTGCAGTGATCTTTCCTGTGAAGCTCTGTGTCTACTTAGTTGTTTGCACATTCCTATCATATTCTACCTAAAATATTTTGGCATGTTTTCCACAGTGGGGTTTGATTTCAGTAAGTTTTCATAGACAAATTAAATGCTGCAAAAGAGAAAAATTATTTGTATTTGAAATAGCTGTATGCAAAAAAAGAGTCAGTGTTATTTGCAATGCAAATCTTATTAATTAGAAAATTAGCTAAAATTATTTTATTTGGATAAAATCAGAACCATTATATATAAAATTTTCTTTTCACATTGGTGTAGAGTACAAATTTATTCCTAAGGGCATTTTAAGGAAAGCATAATTAACAAGTAAAATACTAAAATTGATATCCATTTTTATAGTAGCAAAATAGTAATATTTAAATTAGCAAATAACAGGGAAATGCAAATTATTGAAATGGTTATTACTGAGAGCCTCCTCTTCGAAAGCTTGTTTTCAAGATTAGTTGTGTGTTAAGAATTACTGCTGTCATTATTTCTTTATATATGCATTTCTGTTACACAAACAAAACAAAAAGACAGTCCCCAGCCAAAAGCTTATCTGGTACTATGATGTACCAGGGAAGATTTTAAAAAATTAATACTAAAAGCTGCACATATTGCCTGGGTTTTGCCATCACCGTTTGTGCCACAAGGGAAGATGTTAATTGCCTATCCTAGGAAATACCCCCAAATTTTACCCCTGCATCAGCAAAGCAATGAAAAGCATAATTCACATGGTATATTCACGTAGTTCTAAAAAGTCACTTTGGCTAACTATAAGTTTTTTGAGTGCCCAGAATAACATCCAATATCAACATCATACAAAAAATCCAGTCTGAGATGCTGTTATGTGACTAGTTCTAGTCAATATTAGTAAATCAGACAGGTTTGTAGCAAAGCAATTCAGATTATATCACCTGAAATAATATGGTATATTAATTATGAAATCTTACGTATAAAATTAAAGACCTTCCATGTTGACTTAGTATAGACTTCCCACACAGCTTGTAAACCACAGTGGTTTTTTTCCTTTTTCACATATTTTCAGTGTAATCCATCTATCTCTTATTTTAAGTAAAAACAATCTGTAATTCAAACAGAGGTAGTGCAGTTAATTCATAAAGAACTCTGGCAAGTGATGTCCACAAATACATTTTAAGCTATGGCTTTGTCTTCAGACACTATTTTAGAATGTCTAACAGTAACATCAACATCAAAAAAAAGCTATTTTGTGTGCACTTACATTAGCATTTTTTGGGGATCAGATACATACCTGTTGAAGTGACTCCCCCACTTGCTTGGCTGGGCTTCACACTGTGAAGCTGTGGAGGAATCGGTGATCTGGATGAACCTGAACTGGAAGATGTGTTTCAGAGGCCTCAGTAAAGTACTGGAGCTGTCGATGGGTGATCTGCCCAAGAGATTCGGCTAAACCTCGCCCAGAGTTAAACTCCTGGCTTTATCTATACGTTGAGATGTGAGATCGTCTGTACCAACTGTGTTGTGTTACGGACTTTCTCCTGCTGAGCACATGGCTTGCTAATGTAGATGTAGTGTACATTTTTCAAACATAAATGATGTAGTTTTACTAATTACCATTGATCTGTTGCCAGAAAGTCAGCTTCTACAATGCTTGGTAGGTGGACTAGATTCAGTAGAAGACCTATTTTTTGCCATTCCAATTGAATTTATTTGTCCTACATTTGCCAGGAAACATTTTTTGGTATTCTAAATACTACCATTTATCAAAAAATAATTAAAACCCCCCAAACTCCCCCCCCCTCCCCAAAACGGAGATGGAAAGACAGGATTTACAACGAAGGAAAGAGAAGCATAGCTAGATTATGCCTGGTTCACCATGATTTGTGGTTGCAACAAAAACCCTTTGATATCAGAAACACAAGTTGTTCTACTTATGTCAGTTTGTTTTGGACTGGGATTTTTATTGCTTAGAAGGCGAGTGCTAAACATGGTGTTTCCTAACTTGTTTAAATCAAAGGGTTTTTACTACTTCTCATGTTTGATTCAGCAGTGCTGAAGTTAATGGAACTTTGTCCTTGGGTTCCATGTAAGGTGATTCAACGGTTACCATTAAAAATGTCAATATAAACTCACAAATACTTCATGAGTAGTAACAGGAATTTGGGACTTCTATCCTAAGTCATGTATAAGATAATATCTGAAATTCAGAGATAACATTGGTAAACTGTTGGAAAAAGATTTTTTTTTTTTAATTGAAGTCACGGGTAGAACATCCAAAAAGTTGTCATCTTCTTATCCATATTTATGAAGGAAATTCTCCATTTTAAATTTCCTGGTAGAATCCAACCATTTGAGCTAATTTTAATTTCAGAATGGATTAGGCCTGAAAAACTCAGCTGGCTACACCAAGAGAACAGACTCCCTTGTATTTCCCCCATACACCCCCAATTTTGGACGTATTGAACATAAAGCAACACAGACCGACAGTCATATTTACTTATAGCAGAGACATTGCCAAGTTTATAGAAACAACCTTTATCAAAAGTTTTTTTGTCCGTTGTATTTCTCTTCCAGATAGAGTTTGAATTTTCATTTCTTTTCATATTCCCTTAGATACTTTGTTGATTTTTCTGTCTTGGCAGCATAGTCTATCATTATATCTTGTTTTAAAATGTGTTGAATGATTAGAGAGGAGTCAGCGCAAAAATAGCAACAGCTGTGACTGCCTGTGCCTGACCGAAAATACCCAACCCTGCGCGCTTACAGACACATCAAGCTGGTGAGGCCACCCTACGGTAATGTCTGTTCAGAATTAGGCTCACCAAAAAGCTGTATAACAATGATAACAAAGCATTAGCCAAACTAGGTCTTCTGTCTCTCCCTGTTCATTTCTCTTGGGACAAAAAAATGACTACTTACTCACCCTGAGTAAACTACAGGTGACAAGTTCAGGTCTTCTTTTTATTCTCTTCCTCTAAGCCTCTATTGTCAATTAAAAAAATAAGTAAATAGAAAAAGCTCTTGTAGTTAACTTTGTCAGTGTCAAATGTATTTCCTTGTAGCGTATGTATCTGCCATCCTTCCAGTTTTGTTTTTGTCTTTCAGAGCAGAGATGATGCACTTCAGTTATTTGCAGAATGAGCCATCATCTAGAGACTTACTCTTATTCTTAAATGCTCATCACAGTAATTAATAAACAGCTAGCAATCTGCACTCTAATGATGCTTTCACAGTTTGAATTGGTTGAAGGCCTTTCCTTCAAAAAAAAAAAAAAAAAATCACATTTGGGCTTTTCCCACCAAAGCAACTGTGAGGTACAGGAGGCATTTACTTCACATGTGCATAAGCTATCAGTCAAAACTTCATTCCCACCCTCACGCCCCCAATCTACTACCTTTTCTGACTTTAAATGTATTTGCTGGTTAAGTTTGTTTTATTCATCATTTTGTGTCCCTTTCTCATAATAGAATTCCTGTCATGGTCTTTCTACAGATTTTCAGGATAAAAGCACACCAACTACCATATTTTCTTGTGGACAAAGCTTTGTGTCTTGGCCAAAAGCCATTTATAGAAGGAATACATCAGTTGGAGGCCTTCCTCTCCAGTCTAAATGAGAAATTGCTCCTTATGTTGTCTTTCATCTTTTAAATATGTTCCGATCTGATCTGAGCAGCTGTCTATGTTAGATTTATTCCTCTGCTTGTTCACTGATGTTCTCATCTATGCTAATCATTCTTCCTTTGTACATCTTGAGCATTATCTTCTTAATCAAGTTTATTTTCAGACCCTATTTCTTGGCTTTCATGGTCCAGTTCCTCCATTAATTCTTGTAGATTGAGTTTTTAGACCAACATGATATCTGACAATCTGATTTACTTTTTTTTTTTAATTAATGCTGGGTGTTCATTTCTCTCATTCTAAACATTCCTTTTACAAAATAGCTATAGAATATCTGCAAACAGCTTTAAAGCAGTAATATCATATCATTTTATTTCTCTCTCTCTCTCCCCCTCCCTATAAATACACACACACGCATATATATAAATAATCCTACACAATTTAAACATGTGGTAGATGTTTCACATTACTGAGTGCTTCCTGGAGACACAAAACAGTGTAACATTTTTATGTGCTTAAGTTTTTCAAAGCTCTGACTTTTGAGTTTTTCTCCAGCCAAACAGCTATGTTCATGCAGTTCATGAATGCCATACAGAATAATAGTTAGGTCTGTACTTGTTCTCCACTAACGCATTAATCATTTGAGTATTATCTGTTACAAAGCACCCAGAACAAAAGCCCATCTGTTTTCATTGTTTAACCAGTCACTACAGTGTGGCAATTCCTGCAGGAAGTATCTTTACACATTTCATTTCTGAAAGGACCCAACCTCACCAAGCTTAACAGCATCTCGTCCAAGGCCTCATTGAAACGGTTTGGAGTCCACTGCAACAACTTCCAGCATTAGGGTTTCTTTTTGCTACCTGACTCGTTGGTTCTGCTTCATCTTTGGGATTATAGACAATGCCTTTAATGATCACACAAGGAAAGTCACTAAGACATCAGAGAGACTCCCCTCAAAGCACCAGGCAACTACATTCACTCAACTGCAGGGCTGAGGGTGGCTAAATAACCACTCCCCCTTGTGTTTCGCGCAAAGCTGAACCAAATTCAAAGAATCAAGACATTGGCTTCTCTTGCTTCATTCTCCTTCCAGCATCATTTTTCCCAGAAGAAATACTCTTCCTCTTGTCTACCTGCTCTCTCCCAGGCAAAATTTCTGTAGGATTTTAGGCAGGGAAAAGGATGGGAAAGCACCAAAGCAGCTTAATCTGCTCTCCTCTCCACCTCAGCTCCACACCCGGGTTACCTATTCTTGCAGCACGAGCAAAGATTTTCCTTCTGAAGGGATGCAAGTTGTACCATGGCAAGCTTATATTTTCTTCCTACAGCGCTGAATCCTTGTTGCCAAAATTTCCAGTTTCTGAGGACAGGCTTACCTACTGAGCAGCTCTGTTGCAGTGCTATGTGATAGTACGGGCTCACTGCGCAGCTCCTCTCAGGCCACCGTTCACTGCTTTCTCTGTACTTCTGTCTTCATCCAGGCAGTCTGCCTCTTCCCCTAGATACTTTAATTCAATGGAAATTGTGAGGGAAATTTGTCTCCATGCCCAGGACCCGCAAAGGTCCCATAAACTATTCCAATTTTATTACCTAATCCTGATTATTGAGTGCTTTGCCACTTACCTATAGTTTGCCAGGGTTTTGATCCAAACGCAAGGCTTAAATAGTGCATCAGGCCTTGGAATGGAAACGAGCGTCTCCCTTTCTTTACTGAAAGGAAAATCCTGACTGCTGCCTCTAATGCCTGTCACTGCCTTAACAAATATGTGCATTTCATCAAAATTGCTTATCTTCTAGTAAAGAGCATGCAAGTCACTGTTTTATAAAAGCACTGAACTACATGGCACTATAACAGGGACCGCTGAAGTACCTTAAAAAAAAAAAAAAGTGAGCAGGGTCTGTAAAGCTCAAGTGGCAGCTACAAGCCAAACACAGCGTGTGGCTTTCACCTATCTTGCTCTAATGCCACAACAGGATTTATGGCAGATTCCTTCAATGGTTGCAGCTCAAGGTGCTGTTCTTTGCTTTCACAGTCTGGGAGCTGCATGCTTTGACATTACCTGCCTGCATTTTCCTTTGACCTGAGATTCAAGATCAGAGAGAGTACACAAGTCAGAAGGGTGTCTGTCTCAGCAGATGAGCTGAAAGCACACCCAGCACCAGAACTCTGTTTCTTACTGAACCAGCAGTGTGATGGCCAAAGCCTGGTCCGTGCCCAAAGCCCAGTTCATGCCCACTTGCTTCTCTTCTGGGGAAAGTAAAGTGTAAGAGAATTTAAAAGGGGACTTTGTTTGCCTCCATTGAACAGCATGGGGCAAACAGATGTTAGTGCTGAAGTTCCATTGTATTTTAATGTGGGCTTGCCTTGATAATATTCAATTACACACATATGAAAACCAAATAAAACCAAATAAGCACGTCTGCTCCAGCTCAGGCCAGTTAGTGTAAGGTCCCCTGTTTATTTTTTTTAATTGAAAATGCTTAGGCATTTAATAGTTTGAGACAGAAAGAGGTCCCTTTGTTGGCTTGTGTTCAGGCTCATTTGCATTCAAATCCACATTTTGGAACAAAGAATCCAAAATGAGCACATATTGAAGTCAAACGATGCATCAGTCACTGAGAACGGCTCTGGAACACATTGTGCACATAATCCCCCAGAACTGAGTTTGTGAAGCATTGTGCTTCAAGGGGGTGAAGTCCCTTGCTAAGTTAGGCTCTGCTCCAGCAGGCATTTACGCACGTGCTTAATTTTTAGCAAAAAAGCTGTTCTACCGAAGCTGACGGAGCTGTGCATGAATCTGAACAAACCTTCTAGTTCAGTGCATGTTGGATCACGGCCACTCACTATTACACTGTAATATGAAGGGGAAAACTCATTGAACAGAGACAGCATTTTCTTTTAGGAAAGTGTCTTATTCTTCATCTGCTTTGCCCAAACAATCAGACAGATCTGAATTGTATTTCCTTACTCAAACATTCTGCTACCTATATACACTTAAAATTTTATGTAGTTTTACAGCACTCAAAAAAAATGAACAGGTAATCAACAAAAAGGTAACATTTGTCATTCTAATAAACATTTGACATTAAAATCAAAATTACACACTTTCAGTGGAACAGAAACTGTTCATTTTGTTTCATAATTTTGATGCAAGGTAAACATGTTTGGATTTTACTTTTTTTTTTTAAGAAAAAAATGTTGGTTTTTTCCCCCCAAGTAAAAAATAACTTCCATGGAAATAAAAAGGTTACAACAAAACCATACTAAAACTTTTAGTCCAAAAATGTTGGCGACAAGTTAATACCATTTAACAGCTACCCATATTGTTGTACAACTGCCATCACTTATTTCTGTGGCATGCAGTCTTTCCTTAAAAATCTATTGTGTCTTTTATCTGTAATGGGCATAAATTATTTTTTAAGAAGTAATGCATTGTGACAATTGCCAAAATGCAAGCATATTTAATATGCCATGACATTTAAAAAGACTGTTTCTTAGAGAGGTACTGTAATTGTTTTTCAGAATTAAACAGGAAACAAAAAGCCAAAGTGTACAGTGTATTATACATAATTGGCCAATTATCAAAAAGACCAAATAAGTTCAGGACTCAGCCTGTGTGTTAAACACAACTAAGGAAGTGGCATAAATTAACTAAGCTTCTGTATTTTATTTTCATTTCAAACCATATTATTGGAGTTATAAGAGCTTGGGAAAAAAAGAGCCTGGCAGTACACACTTCTCTAAGAAACTTTTCAAGCTGTAAAGCCTCAGGAGAACTTCATTAAAGCCACTTGCTATTGCTTTTACATATGCCTCCAATTTTGGTTCAAGAAGTTCCTGCCTCTCTGTGTCAAAAAATTACGCATTTTTAAATGAACAGTTTAAAACATAATAATTGGAAGTTATACAGCACATCTCATCCCAAAGGATCCTAAGCACTTTACAAAGCTATCAGACTAACTCCACAATTGTTTCACAGTATCCAAATTTCTCCTACCTTCAACTGCAGATTTCCCTGTGCAAAGGCAGTTAGAATTTAGGCCTCACAATCAAGTGAGGAAATATGGAAGTATGAGAAAGTAAGTAAACTTGTAGCTGGAGAATGACACAAAGTGCATTGCTCCCTGCAGAACACCACTATGTACCACACACAATTCTGACAGCAGTGGAAAATTTCTCATTGTAGAAATGATAGGCAGATACTGATCATCAACTACCAGACACTTCTGATTTCAAGTGTTATTGAGAAAAGCAATAGAGAGTTGAATTAAAGCATTAGCATCAATCTTTGTAATTCATCAACTGTGTGCTTCTCCTCTTTGAATCATCAGATGTGTGCCTGATTTATCACCTCTGGATTTTATCTACAAACGTTGCTACAGTTTTTATCTGATTTCCCCAATTCATTACTTACTCTCTGCAGCACTAGCTGAAATGTGATTAGAAGGCCTTCCCTTCTGAATGCGTTCAACAATTTAGAGGATTTATTCACTTTTTTTTTGTCTCTCTTTTGGAGAGCTGCAAAGCTCTATTGATATTGTATGCTGTTTTCAGTGGCCAAAATCAAATATAGAAAATCAAGGTTGGAGTTCCAAAAATATACAGGACTTCTAGCAATTTTTCCATGCTTCGTACAATGCTTGCTCCTGAACACAGATTGATTTGTTACTATGAAAAAAAAATCAAAGGGCATTTCCTGAAACAGCTAGCTCTCTAAATGTATACAATTTCTATATACAGTTTATTAAACTAGTCTACCTACAACTAAAATATAACCAATTCTGAGGTCATGGGTTATCAGTGCATCTGACAGCGTAATTTTAAATATTTATAGAAATTGTCATGAAGAATGAGCACTTACCCAAAATCTTTCTGTACCTTTTAAACTACCCAGACAAGATTTAAATATTCACATCCTTCCATAACAACCAGGGATTAAGCCTGTGCAAAACTTCCCCACCTTCTATCCCTTACAGAGCTCCAATTTCCATCACAACCATAAGCTCCAAAATTCATAGAAAAGGATGTATTTTGCAAAATGCCCTGAAGATTGATCAGCACACTGAGGCTTTTCTAGTAAGGGATGACATTAACAAAGGGTTTATAGACACCTGCCTCCTCTCTTCAGAGTGAAAGGGGAAGCCTTTGCTCATTTTAACTATAGAAGTACGGCGCTGGAAAGTCATTCTCTCATACAGGATAGTTCAAAGCTGTTCGGAGCTTTCTAAATCAAAATTAGCATCTTAAATTCAGTCTGGGAGCTAATACCTGTACATGACAAAGCAGCAGGACCTCATGCTATTACAACATCATTTATTAAGTAGACGACATCTTTCTTTATCAGTCTACTCTCCTGGAGTTATAGTCTAATCAAAGGTGCACTGCAGCAGCCTTCTCTGGAAATGGTAAAGGCCCTTGGTCCACATCAGAAAGAAACAGTAAACTCTTTGCAGGGCACAAATCTCACCCAGCGAAGAATCCTGACCGAGCATCCTTAAAAAAGGTGGGAAACACCAGACTGGCCACATCATCTCTTCCCCCCCCACCTCCTTTCTACAGCTATACTTCCTGTTATGAACAGGTTTCTGCCCATAAAGGTCCCCCTCTGACCTCAGACTTACCTCACACTCAGCTCGGCACAAAATGCTGCTGGCTGAATTGGACACGGTGTTGTTTTAAAGCTGGGTGGCATTAGCCAACTTAAAACCTTTCAGACTACATCTCCTAATGAAGGGCTTCTCTACACTGGGAAATTTACCAGCATAGTTATAGTAGCTTAATTATAACTGTTATAATTGGGATATAAATATAACTCTCTACTTGGACATTCATATAAGGACTATGAGTGCTTATCTCTGGTTTAGCTTATGTCACTTTGAAAGCTGTTTAAGGAGAAAAATATATCTTTATTCTATACTAAATATATCCAAAGGAGGAGTTATACTGGCCAGACTGGTGTAATTACAACTAGTATAATTGTACCAGTACAACCAAACCAACAAATGTTCCCCTGCAGACAGTCCTTCCTAGCAGACTGATGTACATGTGAAGACGGTAAGAAAGCAGAAGGAACCCTGTGGAGTTCTACCTGGCAGCCTCCTTAGGAAGGAAGTGCCCTTCAGCATTTACTGAGATTGTGCAGCAGGGGAAAGATTGACAACTGAGATAATATTTAAAATTACAGGTAGCACCAGCTACAAATACTTTGACTTGGCAATTATACTTGTGCAAAGTCCAAGCATTCAATAATCAGAATTGATCAAGAACTCTACTTGCTTCTTAGTGAAATAGTAGCATTTGTAATAGCTGATCGACATTGGCTCAGAACAAAGAATCATGCCAGCTGCTCAGTGCTCCTTGGGAGACCCTCATGCAAAAATATAAGCTTAGATGGTGTACTTAGGAAGCAGCTCTAATATTCTACTTCCTCTGATTAGGAAGCATCTACAGTGTGACTCTGGCATCTCTATTATTTGTTTCTTTCACTAATAAGCTCCTGACATGTCAGATTCTTATGTACAGACATGCCCCTCCATATGCAATTAATGTTGCTCTTCATATTGACAGAGGTGCACAGAAACTGGAGTCTTTTTGCGTTCACAGAATATTGAAAAATTTGTCAGAATATTCATTCAAATTTTTAAAGAAACATGTTTAAGCTAACATTTTGCTGGGCATTATCCATTCTTCTTCTCAACAAAAAATACAATCAGAAATAATTGCAGTAATACCTCTAAGTGAATTTTGAAGAATACACATTTATAACTGATAAACACTAGCAATATGCAATACCTTGTAAGCCTTTCACAAGAAAGAAAACAAATTAGGATATAATTTACTGTCAATTAGTTTAACAGCTTTAACTCTTTGAATGTTTCTCTTTATCCCATTGGAACAAACAGATCTCACCTGGCAGAGAGCTGTCTTCTACAGACAGAAAATTAGCTAGACTATATTTTCTCAGCAGTAGGCTTTCTGAATCACTTTAACAGTTCCATTCAAAAGCCATTTGTTTATATTTGCATAATCTCAGTTGCTTTTGATTACTAAAATTTAAGAATTCCAACTTAAAGCAAATTAATTTAAATCAGGCAGAAACCAGTTCCACCTGGAACAGGGATACAGAGCCCATGGCGTGGGTGAAGATAGAATGACATACTGCTAACTTTGGAAATCCAGGAAATCATCTCCTGAAAACTCTGGAAGATTTACGCCTTTCTAATCCAATCATAATTCACTTCCACAAAACATGGAATGAAATCCACAGAGAATCATCCAAGGAAATTCTTTCAGCAGACATATGGGGAAATTCCTCAGTAAAGGTAAAAGGTCATATATTAACATAAGACAACGGAATAAAAAAAAAAAAGAATAATCAGTCTCCAAACCTTATAAGAATGGTCATTTTCTGAGAACTGTACAGGTGAAAGAAAAGGGGAAAATCCTAGCAGCACCACAGATAGAAATAGCATTTCTCCTTGCAATTGTGTTAACCAACAGGTTAAATTCAGAGCAATTGAAGGAGTCGGCACAGGAATGAGCTTAAACCAGCAGATCTTAAGAAAAGCCAGGAGGCTAACACATGATTTAAAACTCTCCTAAGGAAAACAAACTCTAAGTTGCAGAAGCCCAGAAAAAAGCGAGGTTCCAATCATCAGTGACCACCTCAAACACCCACTGCTTGCACTGGATACAGAATCGGGCCCATATGTACTTTTTTTTTTCCTGTTGAAA
>NW_009632613.1:28821-30999 GCF_000690535.1 Cariama cristata
AATTACTCTAAGTAGGTGTCATTTGTCCTTTCTGATACAGCTTTCAGCAAACGCAGTGGAAACAGAAGGAAAAACAGCACTTTGTTACAGTCAAGCCTCAAGATAAATCCAATGTCCTTTCTTTCCCTGAAACTAAAGGAAAGATGAATTGACAGGTAAATCTTAAAGTGCTATACTCTATATTGCATTTAAGAACATAATTTTAAAGTGTACCATGGAATTCAATTACCTCTGAATGGTCCTGCCAAGCCACTTCAATCAGGGGATAAGTGCTAAAAAGCACATTATGTGAACGTATAAACAGGAACTGAAGCTAATTCTCTCCAAAAAATCCTTGAAAAATATCAAGTGAAAGCAAACAGAATGGAAAAAACCACTGTCATCTGAGGCTTCTCAATAGATGTTCTTTCCTAATTCTGCCCCTCCAGCCCATACATTAGACACTTTAGAGGCAGTCCATGTAGGGAGGACAGAGGGAATGAAGTGCAAGGAGCCTTGCTGTGCACTGCATGGATAGAAGGAATGATGCCACACTCTTCAAATTCATCGTGGAGGGAAAGGAGACAAGGATTTACATTCTCTGTTGAAGACTGGACCAGAAGATTGTGAAAGAGTTATGCTGTCACTTGAGAAGCCAGCTTGAAATATATGTGGCCCATAATATTCCATGAATTATTGCACTCCAGTGCATAGGTATAGACTAGGTTAAGACAGTGTAAGCAGAACCAGAAAGTAAGGATGTTCTAGGATAACGTGTTGCTTATCAATATCTGCATAGCTCTTTACAACGTAACTTTTTTTGCATATATAATATATACAAATATACGTACATATATAGATACATACACACACACATCCCCCATAGTACTGTGAAACTGATCTTTCTGGTTCTAATGGTAGCAGACTATATGTAAAACTCCAAAAAGATTCATTGAGCTCTTTATCTTCTTCAATCCGCTGCTAGGGTTTAGAGGTTTGTTGGGTGTTTTAGGATTTTTTTTCAGAACTCATGGAAAAAAAGTAAGTAGGAATAGAAACACAAAATAGAAGAATTTAAAAGGACCTAGAGCCCTGTAAGCTATAGCAGAAAAGATCCATCATGATAAAACTATGGAGAAGAAACAGATGTGGAGTACAGCAGTCTCTAAAGACTGGAACAAAGGATGACAGGTCAACTTTATATCCATTTGCTTTCTCTTTTCTTCTGTATGAATGCTGTGATTGTGTTTCATCAGTGACTATTTGGCTATTAAAAAAATGCAAAACCTGATCTACTGGTATGTTAAAGCATTGTCTGTTTGATAAGCACTCATTTTTTCATTTATATGAGATGCAAACCTCTTCCAGAAGACAGTGCAGGTAATAGAAATTCATGTTGCTAGAAGTTCAGTAACAAATGGATCAAGAGACTAGTTGGAAGTATTTTGCAATGTCACACAGTTACTTAGCTATCTTAAGGCTTTAAGAATAGTTTAATTCTCTCTTCTATAAGGCTTTAAGAATAGTTTAACACTCTCTTCTTCCAGAAAGAAGTCTTTTTAGGATATTACACTTCAGGTCTTACAGATACCATTCAAAATTTCTCTTTTTGAGACAAAATGGGACTTCTGATAAGCATGATAAACATGACATACTTTAAGAACTATTTTTCAAATCAGCTTCTTTATTTATAGCACAGATATTTTAGATGAAGGGCTTTATATGCTCCAAGTTAAAGTTCACTAAAGATAAGGAAAAGATACCTGCACCTATATCCCTGTTATTTCTATTAAAAAATGGATAAGACTGTAGTAGCATTTGCAACAGATGTGAGAACTGTCACTTGATTTCTTATTCTGTGTCCATTTAAATGATCTGCCTACCTTGTCTCAGGACACTGTAATTTTATAGGCCGAACATGAAACTGATAGGTAAAATTCTTTGGAGCCATATCTTTACACTGCTTGTGCACAACAGACTAAATGACTAGGCTCCTCAATTTTAATTCCTGATTTGATTAATGTAGCATTTCTGAGGCAAAGTATTTACAGCCCAGTCAGGTCAAGCACTAGACTACTTTTACTTCCTGACTGAAATACAAATGCAAAATCTCAAGGGATTCACTTCCTGAGCTCTCTGCATTTCCATCTCGCCAACTATAAAATGAGGACAATGAAGGAGAAGAATCCAAGGGGAACC